>NC_142939.1:36387558-36492558 GCF_046866305.1 Octopus bimaculoides
ATGCGATTAGTTTCTTGCAGACTATTCATTCCATGAATTTACTGATGTGTGAGGTCAGAGAGATAGGCCTATAATTTTTAGCATCGGCTCTGCTTTCTCCCTTATGGATAGGGCATATTATCCCTTCCTTCAGTTTATCTGGGAGCTTACTGCTTGCAAGGAAGCTTTAAAAGAAAAGCTGCGATGGTTTTGTAAGGGCTGGCTTGCATGATTTGAGTATGACCACTGGAAACCCATCCAAGCCAGCAGCTGAGTTTGTGTCAACTTCATCTATGGCCAGTATTACATCTTTTTCTTCAATGTTTATGTACTCAATTTTTTTTACGTCTTTGGTTTTAGGTAATGTGGCAAAGAATTCTGCTGGTTTGTTCACTTGCCTGTGTCCCAACAGTGTAGTGAATACACTTTGGAACTATTCGTTCAGTATTTCACTTACCCACATGGGATTTCCTGTGAGGAAGCCATCTTTTTGGAAGAGGGGGGTCCTATCTTGTGGCATATTGAGACTGTTTCTTTGGCAAGCTTTAGGGTTTGACTTGATATTTTCTATAACCAAGCTTTTTTATTTGCTCTCTCCTTTTCATGAGACTGATGCAGACATTTCTCAATCTCCAGTAGCTCTCTCCCCAGGCGAGACTTCTTACCACTTTTGGGATGCTTGCTCAGGCAGTTTGCAATCTTTGTCTATCATCTCATAAGAATCTTCCTTTCTCTAGGGATCCTGTTTTTGTGTATGTTGGCCTTGCACAATGGGACAGATTTGTCATATATGGCTTGTATTATGGACATGAAATGTTTGTGTTTCATGTCAATGTCTGGTGTGGAGAGACATTTAGGCCGATGCTGTTTGAGGATCTCTTTCTCAATCAACTTCCAATTTGCTTTGTAAAAGTTTAGTTTGGAGAGATTTTCAGTGCTTCGTATAGGCTGTATGTCTGCAGGAGCTTTTGGTTCATATGTAGACAGCTCTATTACATTGTGATCCGACATCAGCGTTGGTGTCACTTTAACGTTATGGATAATGTCCATATTGTTTGTGAGGCAGAGATCCAGTATATTATTTTCCCTGGTTGGTTACAGCATAATTTGCTCCATGAAAGAGGTATTGCTAAGGTGGAGCAGGGACTCTGCTGTGCTTGTTGTTGGTATGTCATTCCTGGGAGAATCTGGCCCCCAGGCCATCCTATGTTTGGGAATTTAAATTCACCCAAAAGGAATACATTGATGTGTTGCTCCAGTTTGGTGAGAACTTCTATCTTTGTTAGGCAATCTTCAAATTTGCCTGTATAACTCGGAGCATATGGTGGAGATATGTAGTATGAAGTTGTCTTATGTGTACAATTTGAGTGTCACACACCGAATTTGAATATCACAGCAGGACCTGTGGTGTGAGGTCCTCTCGGATGTACGCAGCAACCCCACCATGGCTCCTCTCCTTTGACAACATATTGTGGTATATGTATTTCTGCATCCCCTGTATCTGATCGAAGATGCATTTCTACAAGTGCCATGCATAAAGCTTGATTGCATGCCACAAGGTCTCTCAGGAATGAGATTTTTGTTTTACAGTTGCCATGCAACAGCCCTGCTATGTTCAAAAGAAATATTTTCGTGATGTGTTGGTGTTAGTGGTGGCCATCCTGTATATGTTGTTGTTGGTGGCTTTGTGTGGTGATGGGTGTAGTTCCAGGCTTGTGTTTGAAGCCAGGTCAGTTGCTGGACAATATTTTGTACCATACACAAAAAAGATTGCTGTTCAGCTGCTGCCCTTTTCACACCTGGGTGAAACTGGTCATTTGCTGAGCCACAATCATCTTTCGGAAGTAGACAGTGCACCATTTGTTTTCTTTGTTGCCTTTCCTTTTGTCCTCCTTGGAGAAGAGCGTGTTGTCTGTGGCCCATGTGATTTTGTCAGGCCTTCTGATGTGCAAAGCAACAGTTTGCACCATCATCACCATGCCAGCAGTGTCCTTGCAGGTAGAATTTGCAAGTGCTCCTGCTTTTGCCCTTGCAACGCTTGTTGGGGTCCTCCATTTCGTACCAGCATTTTCGGTTGTTTCTTCGTTTTCCCGTTCTTTGACTTCTCGCTCTTCTTTACTTTCGATAGCTTTTGTTCTGTTGGATTTATGTTCATCTTTTCCTCTTTCAGCTCTCACACCTCTTTACTCTTCTGACATGTTGTGGGGCTGGACCAGTATCATTGTTTTTCTCATTTGCAGGCCCCTCAGACATGGCTTTTGTTTTGTTCTTTTGAGAGATTGTTGGGCCCTGGAGACTTTCTCCATCTTTTATTTCTTCCTTGGTGCAGTTACCTCGCAGTATGATGTCAAGAGTGTCTTTGTGCTAATTAGAGCATAAGAATGGAGGAATTCAAGTTTCTTTCACTCTGTCTGTGGTTCTAGGAAGATCATTACTTTTAAGTGCCGCTGCAATAATGTTGTTGGGTGGGTCACCTTCAGAGATCTTCCATGCGTGCACGAACAATTCCAGCTCTTTTGACCACCAGTTCCATGACATCTTTACTAGGGACATGGGGGTAAGAAAGGGAGAGGGAGAGAGCGAAATAGTGGGACAAAGAGAGGGGAAGAGACTGGGAGATTAATCTAGGAGCGATATGGGGGAAGAGGGCAGGAGAGTGAAATAGAGGGACAGAGAGAAGAGGAGAAAGAAGGATTTTGACCTGAGAGGGAGGGAGAGAGAGAAAGGCAGAGAAGGAAAGAGGATGACAGGTCAGCAGAGGGAGGGAGATAGAGTAACAGAGAAAGAGAGAGTGAAACTGGTGTGAGAGAGAGTGAGAGCAAAATGGGGGTGGGGGCAGAGAGAGAAAACTGCGAGACAAGGAGATTTACCTGAAAGAGAGAGAGAGAGAGAGAAAGGAAGTGGAAGATCAACAGAAAGGGAGAGATAAAGGGAGAGGGGAGAGAGAGGGAGGAGATGGGGAGAGGAGTGTAGTATTATGAACTTGCCTAGGTATATCTACATGGACATACTTTACACGGAGGCTGAGAGAGAGAGAGAGAGAGAGAGGGGCAGATCGATAGAGTGGGAGGGAGAAGACGGACAAGGGAGAGACAAGGGGAAAGATGAAACAGAAAGGAAGGGTGGGTTGTATAGTTAGAGCATCCAGATAATGTTTGTATATCCACACTGGTATAAACTTTACAAAGGGGGAAGATGAAACAGAGAGAAGGGGTGGATTGTATAGTTTTGAATGCTTACATATTATACCAGCAGGGAGAGGAGTAAACAGATAGATAGGTAAGGATTAGCGAGAGGGGGAAAGACTATGTCAGGGATGAGCAAGCCATATATTCATATACATTTATACACACACATACACACATGAACATGTGTATGCGCGTGCGAGTATATAGTGTTATAATGACGAAATTGTCTATAGATACTTTATATATAAATATATGTTATATAAAAATATTATTTTATTAGTATAACACTAAGTGGTTAGAAAAGGAAAATATACTAAAAATTAAATAATTTATCTTACCTCCAGCTGGCTTACGGCTGGTTGAAAAGCACCTACCTTTAGCAGATGGAAGGATATAAACAATAACAAACCTCCAATGTTGATAGTATTGAACTCTTAAATATATTAATTTGTTATTGTTGGAGGACTGAGAAAGTGCTTCAAAACTGGATTAATGCCATTTTATTCTCCTTGTATAAATCAGTGCCAAAGGATCTGTGTGGTAATTTTTGTGGGATTTTGCATTTGTCTGTGGTTGGAAAGGTACTTGCCTGCATTTTGTTAGAATGTTTAAATACCTTCATAGTTCTAAATATAGTGTCTGAGTCTCAGTGTAGTTTTCATTCCTCCAGGGGTACAGCTGATTGTATCTTTACTCTCAGACAGTTACAAGAAAAGTGCATTGAACAGAATCTTGTTCTATATTATTGCTTTGTTGATTTGAGCAAAGCATTTGATTTGATACTGTTAAATGAAATGCTCTGTGGCTAATTCTAAGGAAGATAGGTTGCCCAGAAAAATTTGTAAACATAATCAGGGATTTGCATCAAGATATGAAAGCTAGAGTTAACTTTGATGGTAGGCTTTCTGAATTTTTTGCTGTGGAGTAAAGCAAGGAGACCTTGATGCACCCAATCTCTTTGCAATGTTTTTTGCTGTTGTGTTGTCACACGCTTTTCAAAACTCTTGGGAGGAGATTTACATAAAATATCAAACAACAGGGAATGTTTTTAATCTGACCAGACTGAAATTCAAAACGAAGGTTTTTACTTCACTCATTAGGGAACTTTTGTATGCTGACAATCACAATCTTGTCAGTCATTCTGAAACAGGTCTATAGTCTCTTGTATCTGCATTTGACTCAGCTTGTGATGATTTTGGCTTGACCATCACTTGAAACAATCAGTAGTAATGCATCAACCTGTGTGTGGTGCTGTTTGTAACCCCACTAAAATTTTTGTTAAGGCTAAGTTACTTGAGGTTGTCGATTCGTTCATCTACCTTGGAAGCTCTGTTCAGAATGATGGAAATCTTGATATAAAAATACAGCTACGGATTGAAAGGGCAGCAAAAGCATTTGGTGGCTCAGAGTCACACGTTTGGTACCAGCAACATATAAGACTACAAAGCTGGCTCTTTACAAATCATTTGTCTTACCATCCCTGTTGTATTCCTGTGAAACTTGGACTTGTTATGAAAGGCATTTTAAATTGTTAGAACAATTCAACAAAAATGCCTTCATTGCATTTTAAAAATTATATGGAGTTCTTTTACTCCAAACACAGATGTCCTTGCTTCTGCAGGCACCACCTCAATTAAAGCTATGATTTTGAGGAACCAAACGAGATGGTGTGGCCATATTGTTCGAATGGCAGATGAACGTATGCCGAAACAGCTGTTTTATGGTGAGCTTGCAGAGGGGAAACGCTATCGGCGTAAACCTATAAAAAGGTTTCAAAACAGCATTAAAAAAAGTATAAAGACAGCATAAGGACTACTATGAAGTCACTTGGAATGGATCCAGAAGACATAGAAACCCTTAAGGGTAAAATATCCTTTTACCCACACTCATTTATTACACTTGGTAATACACAGGAAAAACACTAGTGTAATAATAATTGGGTATTCTTCCAGCAGTATATTGGATAGATATTATCCCTTAGTGGGTTGGATTCACAACTCCTAACTTTCTTGGATATATATATATATATATATATATATATATATATATATATATATATATATATATTGGGTTCGCAACTAAGTTCCTGCCGTTTTTTTTAATTTTGGAATTTATTGCGTTTTTAAATTTGGGAATCTATTTTTTTCGAGAATTCAATTTTTGAATCATTTTGGAATCTTTTTTTTTTTTCTAGTTAATTTTAGTTAATTTTTGTTTATTTTCAGATCATTAAAATGGAATGTGAAGTTAAGGAAAATGAGCATTTTCAACACCTCTTTCTGTTTGCTTTTAATCAAGGTTCTAAGGCCACAAAAGCTGCGCTTGACATTTTTACTTTGTATGGAGAGGGTGCCATAGCTGAAAGAATCGCTCGTGATTGGTATGCCAAGTTCAAAAATGGAAATTTTTACCTCCAAGATGCACCTCATTCTGGCTGTCCAGTTGAGTTCGATGAAGAGCGATTAAACCAACTTTTGCATGAAAATTCTCGTCAAAAGACAAGGGAACCGGCAGAGAAAATGGAATGCTCTCACACTGCTATAGAGAAGCATCTTCACTCGCTGGAAAAGGTTCAGAAGTATAGAGCATGGGTTCTGCATGCATTAAATGACAAGAACAAAAATCAATGAGTGACAATTTTTGCTGGTTTGCTTGCTCATCACCGCTCAACTCATGGACCCAAGCAACGATTTCTTTACCGAATCGTTACTAGCTACAAAAGATGGTGCCTGTACATCAATATGACAATATGAAGTAGCGTAAAGAATGGCTTCACCCCAGTAAACAAGCGACACTGCGCATGAAACAAGATCTTCGTCCGCGTAAAACAATGTTGCACGTATGGTGGGACTGGGAAGGGATTATTCATTACAAATTGCTTGAATGGAACCAAACGGTCAACGCAGAAGTCTATGTTCAACAGATGGAATGACTCAACACGGCTATTCCAGAGAAAAGACCTAATCAGCAGCATGGAGTTCTTCTGCTGCATGACAACGCCGGCCTCATATCGCCAATATGACCAAGGAAGCCATTCAAACGCATGTCTGGGAAGCGCTGCCCCACCCGCCATACTCTCCTGATTTGGCACCAACAGATTTCCACCTCTTTCGATCTCTTTCAAATGCTATGTGCTGAGTTTCGTTCAATACTGATGCAGAATTGAGAGTTTGGTTGAATCAATTTTTCGAGTCAAAATCGGGTGATTTCTACCAACGAGGTATTGAAAATCTTGTTGAACGTTGGGAAGAAGTTGTAAACAACAAGGGTGAATACATTATTGATTAATTAGTTGTTGTTTTTTATTAAACTTTTAAATAATTTAAATTTAGAAAAACGGCAGGAACTTAGTTGCCAACCCAATAGATATACATGTGTATATAAATATACATACACATATATACATATATATATATATATACATATATATATACATATACACACATACATATGTACATACATATATTCTCTTTTAATTTTTTTTCTGTTTATTTTCTCGTGTTCCTTTCTGTTGGCTCGAAACATTAAAGACTTTCTCACTTCCCGAGCATTGAACTAATAAATCTGTTTGTTGTTTACACACCCGTCTTCATCTTTTGTTTTGTTTTTTTTTTTTGTAAATTCCAACTATATACATATATTTATATACATACATACATATATACATATACACATATATATATACACATATACATGTATCACATAAGGGTAGGGATCGGAGCAATGACCTCCCCCCGCAAATACAAATTGGACACAGAATGTGTGTCATTAGCCAGCTTGAAGAGATGTCTTCCTGGGTTATAAACGCCAGTAGCACTGTCACGTATAGGATGCCACACTTGGTTGGCAATTATATATATAGACATATATATATATGTGTGTGTGTGTGTATATATATATACACACACACACATATATATACACATATATATATACACAAACATATATACATATATATATATATATATATATATATATATATATATATACACACACACACACATATACATAAATATATATACATACACACACACACACATATATAGACCAGATAAGGCAATAACTTGGGTTCCAAGGGCCCACAACTCTTCAATATCCTTCCAAAATACCTGTGAGACATGCATGGTGTGGATGTAAATATCTTCCTGTCAAGGCCTTCAGACAAGCCTATCTCATGGCAGGAAGCACAGATGAGATCAGTGGCATCAAACTTCCACATTAACCAAATGTCACATATCAGAGTAGGTTTCAAATAATCATGTATATATATATATATATATATATATATATATATATATATATATATATATATATATAGATAGATAGATAGATAGATAGATAGATATATACAACAAGTAGAAAGATAAATTTTATTCAACACATAGATACTGAACAGTACAGATATAAAGGATAAAATCCTTTTTTCTTTTTAAAAGCAGCAAAATTTGTCGGCGATATATATATACATATATATATATATATATATATATATATATATATATATATATATATATATATATATATATATATAAAAGAGGATTGTTTATAATTATGAACAAGTTACAATTATAACTAAGAGGGTTTCAAAATCTTTTGATGTTTAGAAAAAGTCATTTTTATCACTCGTATTATTTCTCTTCACGATAAAAGCTATCTGCGGGCGACATGACAAATAGAACCCACAACTTAAATATAACTGGTTAATTCCCTCTTGCAATTTCGAAAGTTGGGACCTATTAAGGGATCCGATTATCTCATCAGGGGAACATTCCTATAGATAGATATCAAGACAAGACCTTATCTTGGGGCTAACATGTATCCCGACCAGCAAGAGAAATGTCAACCTCTATCTACACATTCAAGTTTTGAATTCAAATGCCATGCACAGTGCTTGTGAGAAAAGACCAATATATTCGAGCCACCTCAAAATCACTGGATATGAGTTGTTTATAATATATCCTCCAAAACGTATTTTTACATTACTTTTTTATTATTCAACTCATATCTGGTGATTTTGTGGTGGCTTCAATGTACTGGTCTTTTGTCATAAACGCTGTGCATGGCATTTGAATTCAAAGCTTGAATGTACATATATGTATATACAGGTGCATAAGGTATTTGAGGATATTGCTGTACAATCTTTGTTTCAGAAAATAATAATGGCAGATTCAGCTTACTCAAGAAATGAAGAGGCATGCTGTGTTTATAAAGGCTGAGCATAGTGATTTAGAAATATCTCGATTTTCAAAAGTCACCAGATCTTTCATCTACAAAGTTTTTAAGGAGCTAGAGAGTGAAGATGGAAATGTATTGCCAGTATCAAAACATAAAAAGCATTCTAAATGTTCTGAAATCATCAGAACACCTGAATTTATCCAGGAAGTTCAACAGATTATTGATTACAATCATGTCAATTATAAAACCTCTTTGTGGCTTAATAATTGATGTGACTCTCATCACTATCACACATAGATAGGAACAGATAAGCATGAAACTCATAGGTCCAACTTCTCTGCTCTTTTTATAAGTTCCTGTTATTTTTTCCTCTGCACTGAAATGAATTTATATCTATGTATGAAATGATTATATGCATGAATAAACTTCTTAGAACTTTTTAACATCTTACCTCCTCTAATTTTGGCAAATATCACTGGATTTGTAGAACTTGATTCTCTAAATTAATCATACACTTAACATATATATATATATATATATATATCATCATCATCATCATCGTCATTTAACGTCCGCTTTCCATGCTAGCACGGGTTGGACGATTTGACTGAGGACTGGGGGAAGCAGACGGCTACACCAGGCTCCAATCTGATTTGGTAGAGTTTTTACAGCTGGATGCCCTTCCTAACACCGACCACTCTGAGAGTGTAATGGGTGCTTTTACGTGTCACCCGCACAAAGGCCAGTCAGGCGGTACTGGCAACAGCCACGCTCAAAATGGTGTATTTTACATGCCACCTGCACAGGAACCAGTCCAGCGGCACTGGCAATAATCTCACTCAACTGTCTTTTCACATGCCACCGGCACAAGTGCCAGGAAGGCGACACTGGTAACGATCACACTCAAATGGTGCTATTTACGTGTCACTGGCACAGAAACCAGACAGCTGCTCTGGCAACAATCACGCTCGAACGGTGCTCTTAGCGCTCCACTGGTACAGGTGCCGTCACGATTTCGCTTTCAATTGCTCCAACAGGTTTTCGCAAGCGGAGTTTAGTTTCCAATGAAGGAAAGGTACGCATAAGTGGGCTGGCTACACCTCTGGCAGAGGCCTTGGATTTAGGTCTCACTTGGCTTGCTGGGTCTTCTCACACACAGCATATATCCAAAGGTCTCCGTCAGAAGTCATTGCCTCGGTGAGGCCTAATGTTTGAAGGTCGTGCTTCACCACCTCATCCCAGGTCTTCCCGTGTCTACTTCTACCACAGGTTCCCTCAACCGCTAGGGTGTGGCACTTTTTCACACAACTATCCTCATCCATTCTCGCCACATGACCATACCAGCGCAATTGTCTCTCTTGCACACCACAACTGATGCTTCTTAAGTTTAACTTTTCTCTCAAGGTACTTACACTCTGTTGAGTATGCACACTGTCATTACACATCCTTCGGAGCATACTGGCTTCATTCCTTGCGAGCTTACGCATGTCCTCAGCAGTCACGGCCCATGTTTCACTGCGATGTAGCATGGCTGTTCGTACACATGCGTTATACAGTCTGCCTTTTACTCTGAGTGAGAAGCCCTTTGTCACCAGTAGAGGTAAGAGCTCTTTGAACTTTGCCCAGGCTATTCTTATTCTAACAGCTACACTTTCAGCGCACCCTCCTCCACTACTAACTTGGTCACCTAGATAGCGGAAGCTATCTAGTTTTTCTCCCTGGAATGTAGCAGAAGTTGTTTTCTGCCCATTTTCAGTATGTGTATGTGTGTGTGTGTGTGTGCGTGTGTATATGCATGTATGCATATGTATGTATATATATATATATATATATATGAAATACAAAAATGGGACAAGGACGCAAAACATCCAGGCAGTTAGGTGATACAAGAAAGAGACAAAGCATACAGATAGACGATACAAAGAAAACAAGGATGGGTCATTCAGAGTTTTCTTTCTTCAGTCCATATCCAGATTATCCTTGCAATTTCAGCTGGTTATGCTTAAGATTGCTCCAATCTGGCCAGTTCCAAGGAAAAACTAAACTAAGAGCATTAGATTCCTTGGAAGAAAGCAGCGAATATATACAAAAACAAGGGCGGAAAAAATGGAGAAATGCTACACAAATACAAATGCAATTAATAGGACATAACAACAGGTGTCTTTCGACTAAGGACGAATTAAATTAAGCTGGCGTGTGGGAAAGTAAAGCTTATGGCAGGGACAGAAGATTGGACAGGCACAGGGAACAATATAGATATTGCATGGATGGTAGTCAAACCAAGAAAGAAAAGTCAGGCTTGGCAGAACATTAGTCATGTGGGGAGAGAGATGTAGAGGCAGAGGGATAGAAGAATTAAGGAGGGGCAAGAAAAAATGAAAGAGACACAGTGAAGTGAAAGAGGTGGGAAAGTGAGCATGAAGAGAATTCCAGGAAATGTGAGAGAGGGGGAACGAAAGAACGGAGAGTGGAATGAACGAAGTGTGAAAGGGCTGATAGAAAGAATGAAAGAATAGAAAGAATAACAGAGTTATACAAGATTTATATATATATATATATAAATATATATATATATATATATATATATATATATATATATATATACATATATACTTACATATAAGAGACCAAAGTGTACATACACCGCTATATTTCATATATAAAAAATACAAAAATGGGACAAGAACGCAAAACATCCAGACAGGTGATACAAAAAAGGGACAACAAAATATCCAGACAGACGATACAAAGAAAACAAGCATAGGTCATTCGGAGTTTTCTATCCTCAGTCGAGTTCCAGATTATCTTTGCTATTTCGTCTGGTTATACTTGAGATTGCTCCAATCTGGCCAGTCCCAAAGAAAAACTAAGCTAAGAGCATTAGATCCCTCGGAAGAAAGCAGCGAATAGATGCAAAAACAAGGACAGAAAAAAAACAAATACAAATGTATATGTATATATATATATATATATGTATATATATATATATATATATATATATATATATAATATACTCTTTACTCTTTTACTATTTTACTTGTTTCAGTCATTTGACTGCGGCCATGCTGGAGCACCGCCTTTTAGTCAAGCAAATTGACCCCAGGACTTATTTTTTGGAAGCCTAGTACTTATTCTAGGCACATACATATATATACATATATACGACGGGCTTTTTTCAGTTTCCGTCTGCCAAATCCACTCACAAGGCTTTGGTCGGCCCGAGGCTATAGTAGAAGACACTTGCCCAAGGTGCCACGCAGTGGGACTGGACCCAGAACCATGTGATTAGTAAGCAAGCTACTTACCAACATTAATATATATATATTATATTATTTCCAAGTATATATATATATATATGTATATGTGTGTATGTATATATGTGTGTATGTATATATATATGTATGTATATATATATATATATGTATGTATGCATATATATGTATAAATATATATGTATGTAGATGTATGTATATATGTGTATATCTATATCTATATACATCTATATATGTATGTATATATGAAACATAAATAATATATGTATATGTACACACATATATATATATATGTATATATGAGTACAGGACGTCACAAACCGTAAACAACATGAAATAAGAAAACAAAAGAGTTGAATACATAAACGAGAGAGAGAACTGGAAAACAGGACAAGTATAAAGAACAATCCTTCATCCTGTTGTCAGCTGTCCGTCTACTCCTCATAAAAAAGCACGTAAATAGCACCATCCAAATGTGACCGATGCCTGCACCCCATAACTAGCTCCTGTGCTGATTGCATGTAAAAAGCACCATCTGAACATGGCCAATGCCAGTACCCCTTGACTGGCCCCCATGCCAGTGGCAAGCAAAAAGTACTATCGATGCTAGGCCCGCATGACTGACTCCTGTGCCGGTGGCATGTAAAAAGTGCCCACTACACTCTTGAAGTGGGTGGCATTAGGAAGAGCATCCAGCTGTAGAAACATTGCCAGATCAGATTGGAGCCTGGTGCAGCCTTCTGGCTTGCCAGACCTCACTGAAACCATGTAACCCATGCCAGCATGGAAAATGGATGTTAAACAATGATGATGATGATGATGATGATGATGATATATATGTGTGTGTAATATGTGTATATATATGTGTATATATGTATGTATATATGCATCTATATATGTATTTATATGTATATATATGTGTGTATCATCATCATCATCGTTTAACGTCCGCTTTCCATGCTAGCATGGGTTATATGTGTATATATATATACATGTATATATATATATAAATAATGTATATACATATATACATATATATATATATATATATATATATATATATATAGATATAAATAATGCATATATATATATATATATATATATATATATATATATAAGAATTTAAGGATTGGAGAAAACGCATGTTATAATTGCATACTTTATTCCTACATATGTTTCAAAGGATTACAACCTGTGTGATCCATAGGGATCTTTGATATTAAAATTGTAACCTTCTCATCAGGGAAAGCATGGGAATCATCTTAAACGTAAGACATTATGACCGATTATGAAAACAATAGATGGATAAGGCTATGACTTGATTCATTTGAAAAAAACCGTTAGAGAATTGGACGCTGCTGGATATATATATATATATATATATAGGTGAGAAAGTTGGTATGTGAAAGCACGTGGTTGGATGTATAAAGGATAATAAGAGTGAAAAAACTACAGAAGGCTTGTGTTACATGTTTAAAGTATATATTTAAATTATGTCAGAAAAATGATATAAATTTATTTTTTTTTTGGTATATAAACATTGTATTTATATACCAAAAACCAAAAAAATTTTATAACATTTTTCTGACATAATTTAAATATATACTTTAAACATGTAACACAAGCCTTCTGTAGTTTTTTCACTCTTATTATCTTTTATACATATATATATATATATATATATATATATATATATATGCATATATAGATACATCATCATCATCATCATCGTTTAACGTCCGCTTTCCATGCTAGCATGGGTTGGACGATTTGATTGAGGACTGGTGAAACCGGATGGCAACACCAGGCTCCAATCTAATTTGGCAGAGTTTCTACAGCTGGATGCCCTTCCTAATGCCAACCACTCAGAGAGTGTAGTGGGTGCTTTTACGTGTCACCCGCACGAAAACGGCCACGCTCGAAATGGTGTCTTTTATGTGCCACCCGCACAAGAGCCAGTCCAGGGGCACTGGCAATGATCTCGCTCGAAAACCCTACAAAGGCCAGTCAGGCGGTACTGGCAACAGTCACACTCAAGATGGTACATCTTATGTGCCACCCGCACAAGAGCCAGTCCAGGGGCACTGGCAACGATCTCACTTGGCTTGCCGGGTCTTCTCACGCACAGCACATAGACGTCAAAAAACATGAACAAAATGAAAAACGAGAACATAAAGAAACAAAAACATGGCAAACGACCTTTTGTCAAATGAAAGAAACAAACAGAGAAATGAGACAGGCAACGTAAAGAACAATCACTCCATCAGTTGTCCCCTGTTTTACCTGCTCCGTGTTTCAAACACATGTTTATATATATGCATATATACATGTATATATATGTATATGTATGTATATATATATATATATATATATATATATATATATATATACATATATATATATATGTACACATGTATATATATATGTATATATATATGTATATATATCATCATCATCGTCATTTAACGTCCGTTTTCCATGCTAGCATGGGTTGGACGATTTGACTGAGGACTGGTGAAACCAGATGGCTACACCAGGCTCGAATCTGATTTGGCAAAGTTTCTACAGCTGGATGCCCTTCCTAACGCCAACCACTCAGAGAGTGTAGTGGGTGCTTTTACGTGCCACCCGCACGAAGGCCAGTCAGGCGGTACTGGCAACGGCCATGCTGAAAATGGTGTATTTTATGTGCCACCCGCACAAGAGCCAGTCCAGGGGCACCGGCAACGATCTCGCTCGAAAGTCCTTACACATGCCGCGGGCACAAGTGCCAGAAAGGCGATGCTGGGCACAGGTGCCATCACAATTTCGTTTTCGCTTGCCCTAATAAGTCTTCGCAAGCTGAGTTTCGTGTCCAATGAGGGAGACGACATTGGCATGGGTGCCAGTCGTCGAATTTAGTTCGATTTCACTTGCCTCAACAGGTCTTTGCAAGTGGAGTTTAGTGTCCAATTTGACTCGATTTCAATTTCACTTGCCTCAACAGGTCTTTGCAAGTGGAGTTTAGTGTCCAATTTAACTCGATTTCGATTTCACTTGCCTCATATGTATAGATATGCAGGGCAGGGAATCGTCAATTAGTAATAAAATTAATAATTAACAATTTTGCCGGGTAGCTCAGTATGAAAAAAGAAGATCAGAATAGAGTATTCTTTACTCTTAACTGTGAAACGATCGTACTAAATTAACTAAAGGCAGGTGGTTTTTTACTCTTCTCTACTGTTTTTTGTTCTGTGTGTATCAAAAATATCGCTATCAATCTGGAGTAATTTGTAGTTTTGAAATCAGTAGTTCTTTGACTGCTATTTCTGAATTCTCAGTATGTTGGAGAAGCAGGTTACTGTCAATCCCTATATATTTATGATTTTATATATATATATATATATATATATATATATATATA
The DNA here is from genome assembly GCF_046866305.1 of Octopus bimaculoides. NCBI lineage: Eukaryota > Metazoa > Mollusca > Cephalopoda > Octopoda > Octopodidae > Octopus > Octopus bimaculoides. The sequence continues at coordinate 36,402,576 of NC_142939.1, forward strand.
TATATATATATATATATATATATATATACGTATATACGTATATATAGGTATATATGTATATATAGGTAAATATGTATATATATGTATATACATATCTATATATGAATATATGTATATGTATATATATGTATATACATATGTATATACATATCTATATATGTATATATATACAGGGTGGCCACAAGGAGTAAATAAAATTATAACATAAACTATTAGATATGAGAAATAATAATTTCTTAAAGTATGTGTTAACCCACGTACCCAGACTTTGTGGACACCCTGTATATATACGCATATATATATTATGTATTGCTTACTTACCAACCACATGGTCCTGAGTTCAGTCCCACTGCTTGTCACCTTGGGTAAGTGTCTTCTACTATAACTTTGGGCTGAGCAAAGTGTTGTGAGTGGATGGTAGATGGAAGCTGAAGGAAGCCCATTGTATATATATATATTTGTATGTGTATATGTTTTTGTGTCTGTGCTTGTCCCCCTCACCATTGCTTGACAACCAATCTTGGTGTGCTTACGCCCCCGTAACGTCGCGGTTCAGCACAAGAACTGATAGAATAAGTACTAGGCTTACAAAGAATAATCCTCTATTTGATTTGTTCAGCTAAAGGCATTGCTCCATTATGGTCGCAGTGAAGTGACTGAAACAAATGAAAGAATAAAAAAATATATAATATAGTATAATGAAATGATTGAATATTAAGTTGTGCAATTTTCAGGTTCATATAGCTGTGGTAACAGTTATATTTTCTATAAATGTATATATTTGTATACTAGACTACACGTGATCAGTTGGCTCACCTGGAAAGTCTGAGTTTCCCAGCAACAGTGTTTTATTTCGTTGGTTTCTTTTCTTTTCCAGGTTATTTCACATACTTTCAATGAATATGACATCCATATCATGTATAAACTGTTCCTTCCCCAGAAAAGGAAAGATTTGGCTGAAATTTCTTGCATGCCCTGCTACCATATAACAGGTATTTTAGGTCCTTTATTGCAAATAGCTGTTACGTGGTAGCAGGGCATGTTGGAAATAGCAGCCAAATCTTTGGAGCTGAGATACGTCGAATGCATTTGAAAAAAATTTTTGTAATGATATTTCCTTGAGATGATCTTTCGCTTTGACTCTCAGAACTGTTACTTTGATTCTCAGAACTGTCATCCAGATCAGCCGGTTTTGTGCATTAAATACCAGAAAATTTTTTTTATTTATTTACTTTTGTTTTAAAGTGAAAGATGTATGAACGTGTATAAGAAATGGACATGTGTGTGAGAGAGAGAGAGAGAGAGTGCCACTTACACATTCGTGAGAACACACATGTTCACTCACTCATTCACTCTCTCTCTCTCACACACAGACACATGCACACGTACATACAAAAAAGATGTATGTACGTATACATGGCAACACACTGCTTCACACACACATCTATTTCATATACACATACATACATCTTTCACTTTCTCCTCTCTTTCACTGTAAAACAAATGTAAATAAATAACAATTTTTACGGAAATTAACGAACTCCACATGACAAAAGAAAGATCACCATTCACTTGAAAATAAAAAGAACATTAAAATATTGTCTGTTTAAATAAACCTAAAATATAAATACTTACTGTACAAACAACTTATATTTTTAAATCACATTCACTTAAAAATATTTCTAAATGATTAAAATATTCCTTTCTACTCTAGGCACAAGGCCCAAAAACACGCCCTCCACATGGACTCTGAGGACAACATTCTCATCCAAGAGTACTCTTTTGGGAAGATTTTCAATGTCCTCGTGGCTGGCTTGAATAATTGCGGAGATACTCTGCCCGAGCCAATTTTGTGGGACAGAGCATGTAATCTGCAGGAAGGTGATTTTGTCTGTTCTGTTATACAACAGAGCTGCCATCACCTCCCTTGCCTCGATTTCCAGTGGTACTTGTGTCACCTTCACTTGAGCCGTTCGCCTCCCCATGTAGGTTGGAAGAAGCACCACCTCCTTTGTTTTTAGGGGACTCACCAAATGCTCTTGGGTTTCTTGGATTGTCTCAAATCTGGCCTCTACCATGCCATATGGCCAGCCCCTTGCTATGTATTTTATGTCTTTCCATATGGGGGGGGGGGGGCAGACATTTTTCTATTACACTACTGTCAAAGTGTTTGAACTTCTTAGAAGAAGGACAGTATGTTTTAAAAACTACTGTCCTTCTTTTTAAGTTTTCGATGCTTAGGGAGGGGGATATCTTAATACCCCTACCCTCCTCTTTCATCCTTTCATAAAGCTCAGAGAGCTTATCCACTTTCAAGACTATGTCTTCAGTAGCAACAGCGGTAACTGCCGAAAACTTCTTCTTCACTGGTTTATTCATTTTTTGAATTAATTTGACCAACATACTCGGTCGAACTTAATTCTACACAAAAAATCCCTGGAAACGGGAAACCTATAATATATATATTTTTTTTCCTTTAAATGAGGACACCAGTTCAAATCTTACTCCCCGCTGGGGGAGGGAGGAGTATAGCAATAAAGCCTACAATGGCTGAAATTTAATTTTTTCTCGGGAAACCTATAATGTTTTTTTTTTAAAAAAACAGTTCGCAAATAACGCCTACGATGGCTGAAATTATATTTTTTCACGTGCTTTTTTTTTTCCCCCAGAAAAATAAACGGGAAACCTATAATGTGTTTTTTTTTTAAACGGTTCACAGTTCACAAATAATGTCTACAACGGCTGAAATTACACATGAGGAAACCTATAATATTCTCTTAATGAGGATAACAATTCAAATCCCACCCCCGCTGGGGAAGTGGGGCAACACTAAAGCCTACAAGGGCTTTAGCAAAGTTCAATTTTCAAAAACAATAAATGCTGAAATGGCATCGTATACACAATTCCTGTTTCCCGTCACTGAGAAAAAGCACTGAAAATTATCACAGTTTAACAATTAAATTCAACAATGTTCGACAATTACAAGAATAATTCCACAGTAACGATTCAATCTTCAACAAGACACTCACCAGCAACAAAAAACCCGTCCGGTACAGAGAACGGTAAGCAAGCTACTTACCACACAACCACTCTTGCACCTATATGGATATATTAAAAATATATAAATATACACTAAAAATATATAGGATAATTGATACATTTAAGAATATGTGTGTATATATATGTATATATATATATATACATATGTGTGTGTGTGTATATATATGTGTATATATATATGTGTGTATATGTATATATTTGTGTGTATATATGTATGTATATCTATATGTATATATATCTATATATGTGTATATGTATATATCTATGTGCATGTATATATGTGTGTGTGTGTGTATATATATATATATATATATATATATATATATATATACTAACATTAATACCTGTCATTGATCAGGTAATTACTTTTACTGTTTCTTGGGAATCACATTCAAAGTATTATTATATATATAATTTACTCCTCCTGTACGTGTGTATTTTATATGAGAAAAACATGTAATAATTGAAGTAGAAAAAAGGTCAATTTCGTTTTTAAATGTAATGATAGTAATGGCAATTTAAGTTATTGAAGTATTCATATTGCATTAAGAGTGAATAATTCTTTATAAACAATGTTTTTTGTTTTATTTTGGGGTGCATAAGCAAAAAGATTTGCTTTTGGTCCCACACATGATGCCCCTATATAATGTTGTCCATGTGAAAAGCATGGTTCTTAAAAACATGTAATAATTCAAGAAGGAGAATTGAAAGATTCAGCATGAACGAAGATAGAAAAATCGCTGTATCATATAGAATAGCTTTTACAGAATACATATGACTGTGCGATAGCACTGAAAAGGCCACAGGTCAAGTAGAACAGCCATTTGTCATGGTTTCTTTTGAGATTTGAATAGGCCGTACGGCCAAGGAGAATTGAAAGATTCAGTTCGAATCTGAACTAGGGTGAGACTACCCCTACAGATTTAGATTTACTCCTCCTGTATGTGTGTATTTTATAAGAGAAAACATGTAATAATTAAAGTAGAAAAAAGATCAGTCATACATGTTAAGGTATTGAAGTATTCATGTTGCATAAAGAGTGAATATTTCTTTAGAAACAATGTGTTTTGTTTTGTTTTGGATTTGCTTTTGCTCTCACACGTGATGCTCCTACATAAAGTTGGCCATGGAAGAGCATGGTTCTTCAAGTTGCAACCCAGCATCATTTAGTGTTTGACCCTGAGTTTTATTGATGCTCATAGCAAAAGAAAGTGGGATAGGAAATTGTAACAGCTTAAATTGGAATGGGGCATTAAATGGTATAACTGGTGTGCAAGGAATGAAGACGGTATCACCTTTACCACAACCAGTGAGAATATTTGCCTCAGTGAAGTTCTTCATAAGTTTGTGCACAGTTAGTGTTGTACCATTGCATAATTTTTGTTCAGACAAATTAAACAATAGCGTAATAGCTTCTCCTGAATCAGTTTGATTTTGCTGAACAAACAAACAAGCTAACGGATAGAATCTCTCTTACATATATATATGTTGATAGATGGATAGATATGTATATGCATCTTAAATTTAGAATAAACAATAAAAATAGAACTAAATTTATACAGGTAGATATTAACTTTTATTCTTCTATTAATCCAATCGTGCTTGATAATCCTTTTTTATTTGCTAGAAAAAACTCTAACCTTAGTTTTAAAGAAATTAAAGTAATTTTGGAAGCTCTAAAAGTCTACTATTTTATTTGATAAGTACTGGGTACTTATTTACTCCAGATATTAATGGCAGACTGTATAGAGAAGATGTGCTGTTTTTGATTAATAGTCTATCAAATAGAAAATTAGATTTGTATAAGAAAAAATTGCATAGTTTTTTTTAAAAGATTTGGTTTATTTATTTCTATTGAAAATGAACATGATTATGTTAATTATTTAGATGCTAATCTGAACTTGCTACTGGCCAATATTGCCCATATCATAAACCAAACAATAATTTGAAATATATTAACTTTAGTAGTAATCATCCTAAAGCATGAACTTTCGAGGCAAGTTTCATATTTATCTACCAATGAGGAAATCTTTAAAACAATAATGCAGAATATTATAATGTGACCCTTAAAAAAGCGGGATATATGCACAGGATTGTAATAAAAATGAAGACTATAAAAAATATCATTATTGAGTGCTGAGACCCTCTTCTGTCATGACTGACCCTGGGATTGCACCTAGAAAGTTACCCTCCTAGGCACAAGTCTGGGCAAGGTTGTTTATGGAAGACCAGCAGTCCCCATGCATACCGGCCTCCCCTCTCCTAGCCACCAGTGTTATCCAAGGGAAGGGCAAAGGCCAATACAGCTTGGCACCTGTGATGCCGCAACTCATCTCTATAGCTGAGTGAACTGGAGCAACGTGAAATAAAGTGTCTTGCTCAAGAACACAACACATAGCCCTGTCCGGGATTTGAACTTGCAACCTCACAATCGTAAGCTTGACACTGTAACCACTGAGCCATGCACCTTCACAAAAAAAGAAATCATTATAATAATGGTAAATTGGTAGACTATGGAATGTATGGATCTAATTGCATACGTGAGTAATGAAATTAGAATTCATAAATCTCATAAAAATATAAATAGTAATAAAGTTGATGACGTAATTAATAAATTAACCATTACAGAATCTAAAAATAACCAAAGTAGGAGTGGAATGAAATGTAGTGTAAATGTATATTCTAAAATCAATACCAATAATGTAGATGCACTAAATCTGTATTATGATAATAATAATGGTAATAGTATGAATAAGAAAAAATGTAGTAATTATAATATTCTGTATGAAAATAGGCTTAAGTTTAAGACTTAAACGTATACCCCATATGCAGGTTTTGATACACTTCATACTGTTGATTCTATAAATAGAAATAATATTTAGCTTATTATTCCTTATGCAAGACAAACAAAAACTAATTTGGGTAAGCTAAACATTTTAATAAAAGCGAAATAAATATAATAAAATAATTAATAATAGAAAGGCTAGAATTGGCTTTTCAGTATCTAAAAATTTGTTTAGAATTATCTCTTGAATTAGTAATAAAAAATTGGACATTTTTATAATAACACAAATAAGAATAATTCTATTACTGATAATTATGTTGCTAGAACTTGTGATTGTAGATTTAAGGATAAATGTTATTTCAATTATTTTTGTATGTAAAATAACCTTGTATATATCTGTAGAGTTGAATCTGAAGGGAAAAATCATTTTTACATTGGGTCAACTGAAAATTTTATTAAAAGACGTATTGCAAACTATGAATATACTTTTAGGAACATGGATAGGTTGAAAAGTTTGTTTGGAAGTTAAAGGATAGTATGAAATTGTACAACATTAAATGGTAAATACTTAGTTATGCTAGATCTTATAAAATTTTCAAACAAAGAAAAAAACAGAGAAACGAGACATGCAACATAAAGAATATTACCCTTCTTCAGTTGTCCCTGCTCCATCTACTTCGCGTTTTGAAGGCAAGGACAATACGCGACTTTGTTGGAACAGCCCTTCCCGCAAAAACAAATTAATTAAAATTTGGAATTTTTTGCTGAGGGTTAAAGTGTAAACAAAAACAGGACAGTGAGAACAAGGCAGTAAAAGACAGTAAAAACAAGACAGAAAAGTGAGAACAAACGGTAAAGGCTGTTAGGCCAAGATGATAGAAAAATTATTTTGAATGCTAGTTAGAGAGTGAAAAAATTCACGTCTTCTCTGTAGGAAGACAGGAAATAGAAAGAAAGAATCTTTTTCGTCACGTGTCAGCAACGAGAGAGTCAACGAGGAGGAGTGAAAGAGGGAATGGTGAAAGGAAGAATAGGGGAGGGTTGGGAGAGAAAAACAGAAAGGATGAAGAACAAGGGAGAGAGATATAGACAGGGAAGTGACAACAATAGAAGTAGAGTGCACACTAGAAAATATTAAGATAAAACTTATTTGGAGGCAATGCGTGGCGTTCGATCATATAATAACATATATAATATATAACTATATGCATATATCCATACATATATGTACATACCGACATCTATATGTATACATACAAGCATATATGGGTTCAGGACATCACAAAAAATGTTAAACACAATGAGAAACGAAAACATAAAGACGATGGTTTGTTGCCAACTTAATGTGGCAGTCCCAGGAAAGGAAGAATGCTACTGCTATTTAGCCCCAGGAAACATCATTTCCAGTTGGCTATGTCACACAAGCGTTCTGTGACCTTAAGTTTTCAAACAGGTAGGCATTCATGGAATTCTAGACCTTCGTCCTTATCCCTACATTTGTCAAAGAAAAAAAGCTCTCCGTTTGAGCCTATTAATAAATTCAGTCATTTTATGTTGCAAAGCTTCCTTGTACATATGCTGAGATGGAATACGAATATTTTTAGTTGAAATACCCATATAATGCTTCTTCATTATGTACATTTTATTAAAAGTGCTTACAAGTTAAATTTTCTTATAAAGTATATTTTAAAGTATACTTCACAATATATGGACTGTTTTAAGAAGTGCTCATTGCAGGCTAAATCAAAGGGTAATGGAAATTTTAGAAGGAACAAATCCAGGCAATCAATAGAAATTCACAACATAATTTTAAACATACAACGAAATAAATATACATATAAATTTATAAATCCTTCGAGTTAGCTTGCAATGAGCACTTCTTAATATAGTCCATATATTGTGAAGTATACTTAAAAATATACTTTATAAGAAAATTTATATGTATGTATGTATGTATGTATGTATATATATATATATATATATATATATATATATATATATAGGAGATGTACAGGACAAAATACCAAAAGAAGTGTAACTCATCAATTGTCAACTGTTTATTACTCTCTATTTCGAGCTTTCAACGACAAAATAGGAAACTTTAAGACAGTAGCATCCAGAAATTTTTAAAATGTAAAGTTTGTGGAGAGTTAGGGCTTCGAATGAACAAACAGAAACAGAGTGGGTGTACAGAGTAAATGATCGATGAAGACAAACAGTAAGGGCTATTAGGCCAAGATGCACTGCAATGGGTAACACCTGGGGAAAATGTTTAAAGGATATAGTATAAATATAAATAGAAGAGAAGAAAATAGCAGAAGAGAAAATATGTTGGGTGGTAAGAGAAATGACATCCAGCTAGGTGGATGTGGCATCCAGAAAAGATAGAGGTGAGAGAAATGGCCTGAAGTTACATGTGAGCAAATAGGCAAAGGGGAAGGGGATAAGAGAAAGAAACAATGGGAGTGAGGATAAGGGAGAATGTATGTATATATATATATATATATATATATATATATATATCAAATGGTGAAATGAGTGCTCAACACCGCATTGGTGAATCTATAATTTCTTTATTTGTGAATTAAGGCTACCATTGGTTTCATGTTAAGATAAGTAGGAAAATATCCTAGTGTCTTAACAATTTTTCAAGCCGAACACATGGAGAAAGGTGTTCATCTCCATTTTGGAAAACAGTCTTTGCTTTGTCATGGGATTTCTCATAAATTCACATGAATGAAACAATGAATGAAGGTACTTTAGTCTAGAGTGGCATCTTTTGGAGTTTGTCTCCCTTGGATTTGTGTTTTCGGTAAATTTTGTTATGGTTAATCATTTCACATTATTTGTTTTTGTTCTAGGCATGGTATTCTTCTACTTGTATGTTGAGGTAGTGTGTCATTGGAGCATATTTCTATGTGTGAAGTTTGTGTGCTATATGTGTTCATGTTTAAGAAAGGGGCTATCCTGGCAGGGTTACCCTCGTTTATAGGGGATCTTCTTTGAAATATTTGAGTGTAAAATATTGCTTGTGCATTCAGAGAGAGAAGGTTTCATCCCTAATGTGTAGGATGTTATCTGTTGATTGTATAATGTTTATTTTTTCAGTAATATAGAATTCACATTTGGTATCCTGTCCTCTGTATTTTTTGGCCAAAACATACAGAAGAAGGGGTACCAAATATATATCTATATAGAAGCTAGAAAAAGAAAAAGAAAATTAGAAAAATAATATGTAGTGGGAGAACAAAAAAGTGATGGAAAAAACAAAGAAAGAGAAAAAAAACATATAGTGAGAGAGAGAGAGAGAGAGAGAGAGAGAGAGAGAGAGAGAGAAATGATTTGGAAGTTGGTGTTCCCAAATGGTATCTAACAAATGTTAGATACACACATAAAAATGCACACAAATAAAACAGACATGCATATCTACATAAATACATACATATATACAATAGTAAGACACATGTAGACATACATACAAATATAGAAATAAACATAAACATATATATATCTACATACATATATTCACGTCAAGATACATATATACACCATAACATATATATGCATACAACTATATTAAAAACTGTCTGGTATATTGAATATTAAAATAAGAAAATTAATATAATATAATGAAGTGGAATGTAAATTTTAAAAATATAAACTTAAAAAAATATAAATTTAAAATATCAAATCTAAATATCTAAATATGAAAATGAGTTAAAATTTTAACTTTGGCAAAATTTAAATTTAAATTTGCAAAATAGTCAAAGGCTTTCTTAATAGTCAAATGATGGCGAAATATGTACCAGCATTGTAATACTAAAAGATGTCTATATTTTAGGTGTAAAAGCCAGATTCAAATGTGAAAGTCAAAAAATTGACCATACAGTATTTTTGCAGTTGATATTTTAAACCTTGTAGCATGCCTGTAGGAATTTAAAAGATCTTGTCTTTGGTTCAGTGAATGCTTATCCTGGAACAGGATGAAGAGTTTCTCAGAGAAGCACAAATTGCATCTCATCGGTTGCCTATATGCTCCATGTTTGTATGGTGCTGCTTTCTCCAAAATTATCCAGTTGTTATTGAAAGGATGGACATCATTTTCCTTCAATAGTCAAACATGTTTTGCAAGACTTATTGCTGTCTAGGGTATCGAAAAGAATTTTGATGGGAATAAAACCTAATCTTGAATGAATTTTCCAAGGCTCCTGTGTATGTTTTGTATTATTGTGAGCCATCTATATGTACTCTAGCTTAATAAACTATTCCTTTCTCAAGACATTTTCCTCCTAACAGACAGCAAGTCTGATCTTAGAATTGCAATTCTTCTGGTTAAATTTGGCACTGTGGTTGCTTCTAATGACTTTCATATTGTACTGATTAATAAAAGAGGTGAAATTTTTTTAACATGAATAGCTAACCTTCAACGTTCTCCTATTAAAAATTCTATAAAACTTATGGCTAGTTTGAAGATGTTTAGAAACTAGTTTTAAAAATTCCCTACCTTTATTTGTTTTTACAGCAATGTTAAATGCCGGATTAAACAACAAAACTTTCCTAGTTCTAGTTCTACATCTTCTATTATTGCTAGTAGTAGTTTGACTATACTGGATCTTCTCCGAGAATCCACTGTTCCTTAATGCATTATTATATGGTGTGGCATTTTGAAACGCAGTCTCATCTGAAGATATGGATGATATGTGCTTTCCTGTATTATCAACTAGATTCTAAAGAATTATGGGTGGATGATTTGACTCTTTGTTCATACAAAATAGCTTTCCATTGGGCTTACGGTAGAGTTTAAATTTATCTAATTGTAAATCAAAGTTAATATCTAAAAAATCTACATTATTAAGGTTATTTTCTATCATTATCTGTAAGGCCATTCTTTGGAAGAAACTAATAAAATTCTTCCTAAGTCTATCTAACTCATGGCAGTTTAAATCATGGGTGACTATAAGACCATCATCCCTATATAATCCTGCATCTATAAAAGGGAATTCCAGATGCAGGTTATGCAAAATATAAGCTCCTATAAGCATACATAACTTCACTCTACCATATGCCCCCATCAGTACATCAAATAAAGAACCCTAACCCTTTTTTAACCCAGGTGGAATCATCGTAGAGAATTCAAGTTATCGATAGTGACATATTGTTTGGTGAGGTCTAATGCTTTAAAAAGTAAAGGCCTGGATATTGACAGTTAAAAATTGACAATATCAAACTGTGTAAATTTGCAGTTGTGTTTATGGTTAATTCTTTTGAACCATTCTATAACTGACTTGCTATTTCCCCAAATCCATAAATTTAATTCTCTATTTAACTTCTTTAAAATAGAATCTAAAACATTTTTGCTAATAATGCCTATTTCAGTTTTATCTGGGTTAATTAGTCTATATTTAGAGTTTCTATTGAAATATATATATATATATTTATTTATATGCATATATATATATATATATATATATATATATATATATTTTATATGCATATATATATATATATATATATATATATATATATTTTATATGCATATATATATATATATATATATATATATATATATATATATATATATATGCATATATATATATATATATATATATATATATATATATATATATATTTTATATGCATATATATATATATATATATATATATATATATATATATATATATATATATATATATATGCATATATATATATATATATATATATATATATATATATATATATATATATATATATATATATGCATTTATATATATTTATTCATAACCATATATGTATATTTGTATTCATATATGTATATATATATGTATATATATTTATACTTTATTATATCTCTGATTTAAATATAAACAGTAGCAATACAGAATCGTAACATATAATTGCCAACCAAGTGTGGCGTCCTATATGGGGCAGTGCTACTGACGTTTATAGCCCCAGGAAGATATCTTTTTCATATAGGGCACCACACTCGGTTGGCAATTATATATATATATATATATATATATATATATATATATATATATATATATATATATATATATATATATATATATATATATATATATATATATGAGAGAAAAGGTTGAGTTCTATGTTATCCTTTACTTTGCAGAATTCCAAAGGTCAATTTCTAATAAAGATTCTTCACATTGCTTTGGTAGCTTACTGTAGTAAGTATTTTTCGAATATGAAAATGTGACAAGTATAAAGTGTGTTATGAGCATTTATGTAACATGTATCCTATAGAAATTCAACAAACGATTAAAGATGAAGAAGAGAAGGTGTTATAAGTTTTTAAAAAATTTAATCCATGCATGTGTTCATTTCAAACGGTAATATTAACATGTAAATAAAGTAGTAAAATATTAATTCAATTATAATTATAATTAAATTAATTACATATTACTGTTCTTCTCAATCTGAAAAAAGAATACATCAAAAAGAATACATCAGAAGAATGTTATACTTTTACAGAAGACTAGATGGAGTGAGTGTCACATAACATATTTGGATACTCTCTCTTTACTATTTTACTTGTTTCAGTCATTTGACTGCAGCCATGCTGAAGCACCGCCTTTAGTCGAGCAAATCGATCCCAGGACTTATTCTTTGTAAGCCTAGTACTTATTCTATCGGTCTCTTTTGCCGAACTGCTAAGTTACGGGGATGTAAACACACCAGCATCAGTTGTCAAGCGATGTTGGAGGGGACAAACACAGACACACAAACACACACACATATACATACATATATATATATATATATATATATATATATATATACAACGGGCTTCTTTCAGTTTCCGTCTACCAAATCCACTCACAAGGCTTTGGTCGGCCCGAGGCTATAGAAGAAGACACTTGCCCAAGGTGCCACACAGTGGGACTGAACCCGGAACCTGCGCCTATTTACATAATATACATAATATCTTTATGAAAGACAATAAGATGCTAAGATATTTAAATTTATATTTGATTTGACAGTTATAGTAATAAAAAAATAGAGTATTTGTTATAAAAAATTCCGTGAATAAGAAATACAAATAGTTTTTATAATTTTATATAAGTTACCTGAATTTCAAATGAAAAAAGGTACAGGGTTGTGAAGGAGTAATTATTAGGTTAATATAATGGAAAAAAAGATTTATTATTAGTTAAAAAGCTTATATTCATTTGTGTGAGATAAGTCTAAGAAGAAGGAATAAAAATAGAAGAATAGCTGTTAATATTACAGAATTGAGAAAGAAAATACTTGCTGTAGTTAAGATTATTGAAAAAGATTGTACTGTGATAAAGAAGTGTTTTCGAGAGATTGAATAAGGTAACAATGTAGGGGAGATAAGGCCAAAATAAATTTGTAAGAAAGATTTTTTGAAAAATTACACGTTTCTATATTTTAATGTTTACTATGTTAAATATTAAAAAATTACAATATAAATTCAGAATCTAGTTATGCATAAAAGATGTAAAAATTGTAGTAATATTTTATCAATAATTACCTAACTTATATAATGTAATGGTGAATGTGAATGTAAGAAAAAGTATTTTTATTATTACGGAGTGATAGGTGCTAATAAATAGGTTAAAAATATAAAAAGTAATTCATATATATAAATATATAAATCTCCTATAAAGAGAGGAGTATTATTTCAATATATGTATATATATTGTATACTGATGCATTTAAAAGGAACAAATCTACGAAATAAGATAAAAAGATATGTGTATATACCAAAGATTCTTTTTGAAAAACAACTTTCTTCAAAACAATGCCACCTGGTTTTGTCATTTCTTTAAAAGGCCAAGAATAAACTTATTGAAAGAACTGACCAGCTATAAACACAATTTTCTTTTCTCTTTCCCATCGACACACGCACACAGATACACACATCAACACAAAAACACACACACTCACACACGAAAACACACACACTCTCTCTCTCTCTCTCACTTTTCCCTCCATTCCTCACCCTCTCTTACTATCCTATATATCTCTCTCTCCACCCCTACACACTCAAAACTATATAAAGAGATGGCATCGCAAAAAATTTGAAAATCCTACACGATTAGGTGAAAAGCGCTTTATATGATTTATAAAACATGTGACATATTAATAAAAATCTGTAAATGTACAACCATCCAGATTTCTGAGTACCTTAATTTTTTTCTATAATATAATTCCTGTACATCACCTCCAAACCTTCCAATATATGTATGTATATATATATATATATATATATATATACACATGTGCACCAGCCATATACCCGTGTTTGATAATATGTATAATATTTGAAATACGTATATGTATAAAATTAGTATAAACTTTATAAGTAAAATATAGAATATAATATATGATATATTAATTATATTAATCAGTATTAAGATAAAGTTGAAAAAACATTAGAAGCAGTAATAATGATAAATTTTTGGACCTTTCCTTTATATACACATATATATACATTTCTTTTACAATATGTACTTAGATACACCCCTCTCTCACCAATTCCTAATATTATTATTATTATTATTATTACTATTATTATTATTATTATTATTATTATTATTATTATTATTATTATTATTATTCAGTAGTTTTATTTTTATAACGTGCTTTCACTTCACTACCGAGCGCAGCTCTGTGCGCCTTGGGTATGTGCTGTGGTTTGCTGTGGTGCTCTTATGTTTACTGTATTGAAAGTGTTTTGCGTAGAATGTGTGCAGTACCCAGTAGTGCAATTTTCTGTATGTTATATATATTTGTAAGTCCTGGTGTTTTTGTTATGTATTTGTCTGAATATTTTTTTATTATACCTAAGGCACCTACTATGATAGGAATTGTTTCTGTTTTTAGATTCCACATTCGAGTTATCTCTATTTCCAGGTCTTTGTATTTTGAAAGTTTTTCCATTTCTTTTAGAGAAACGTTGTCATCTGCTGGTATTGAAACATCAATTAGAAGGCATTTTTTTCCTTCATGATCTTTGACAACTATATCTGGTCTATTTGCCTTAATTTCTCTATCTGTGTGTATTGGCATATCCCAGAGTATGGTTGCTTTCTCGTTTTCTGTGACCTTTTCTGGCGTGTGTTTATACCATCTTTTTTCTGTTGCTATTCCATAATGTTGGCATAGCTTCCAGTGTATATAGGTCCCAGCTCTGTCGTGTCTGTGAATATATTCCTTCTTAGCCAGGACTGGGCAGCCAGAGATAATATGATTTATTGTTTCTTGTCGATCTCCACATATTCTACAGTTACTTGTTATATTTCTTTTCATTATGTGTTTTTGGTAATTTCTGGTGGGGAGGCTTTGGTCTTGTGCAGCAATTAAAAATCCTTCAGTCTCTGCTTTGAGTCCTGAGCTTCTCAGCCATTGCTGGGATTTTTCTCTGTCTATTTCTTTCGCATTTAGTTTAGCCCAGTATTTACCATGTAGGGGCTTTTCTTGCCATCGTTTTATCATGGTCCGTTGCTGTTCTAGTTTTAGTTTGGATTTCATTTGTTTTATAGCTTTTGTTGTTTCTTCTTCTTCTTCTTCGTATTTGTTAGGTAGATTGATTTCTTGTTTGTATTTGTCAGCTTCCTTAAATACTGAAAACAGTTTTTTGTTTTGCTCGTGTTTTGTGGCTATTTGTATTAGTTTCCCTTGCTTCTGGAGTAGGTATTTTTGCAGTCCTATGGTGGTTATTTTATAATAGTTTTCTAGCTGTATAAGACCCCTGCCACCTTCTGTGCGTTGTATATATAGCCTTTCTATGTCAGATTTTGGGTGGTGCATCCTATATCCTGTCATTATTTTTCTTGTTTTCCTGTCTATTTTACATAGTTCGTTTAGTGTCCAGTTAAGGATGTTGTAGCTGTAGCTTATAACTGGGACAGCTAAAGTGTTGATACCCATTATCTTGTTTTTAGCATTGAGCTCTGTTTTTAGTATTGATCTAACTCGTCTATAGTACTCTTTCTTTATTTTTTCTTTCATTTGTGTATGTTGTATCCTATCTAGTTCATTGACTCCTAAATACTTATATGGTTGGCTTTCGTCTAGTTATTATTATT
Source organism: Octopus bimaculoides (assembly GCF_046866305.1). NCBI lineage: Eukaryota > Metazoa > Mollusca > Cephalopoda > Octopoda > Octopodidae > Octopus > Octopus bimaculoides. Next base: position 36,418,495 of record NC_142939.1, read on the forward strand.
ACTATTATTATTATTATTAATATTATTATTATTATTATTATTATCATCATCATAATTACCTATTGCCAATCTGTATGATACTTTTTACTTTTTACTATTGATATATGCAAACACCTTTTAAAACTATTTTAGGTGACAATTTTTCCCTTATATATCTTTTTCTTTTAATTATTTATGGTTTCTTTCAAATCTACCTGATATTAATCAAATCTTACAGATGATATATGTTTAAACCTATAGTAATTCTTGGTGCACAACAATCCCTTCCACAAAATGTACACTCTCATAGATATAGTTCATTTATCATTTTGGGTTATACATCTAAATAAATTTATAATATTTTCACCTTTTTTCTCATTACTATTATTATTTTATTTATTTATCATATTAAGATATATAAGGGCAAATTTGTCACCTAAAATAGTTTTAAAAGGTGTTTGCATATATCAATAGTAAAAAGTAAAAAGTATCATACAGAATGTGCAATAGGTAATTATGATTATGATAATAATAATAATAATAATAATAATAATAATAATAATAATAATAATAATAATAATAGTAATAATAGTAGTAACAATAATAATATTAGGAATAGGTGACAGAGGGGTGTATCTAAGTACATATTGTAAAAGAAATAGATTACAAACAAATAATGTATATATATGTGTATATAAAGGAAAGGTCCAAAAATTGTCTAAAAATATAAACTGAGAAAGAGGAGAAGGTATATGAAGATTTGGTATAGATGTTATATTAATGATATGAGGGTCATACAATGTAAGGGGGAAGGGTTGAATAACATATGAATATCTAATTAGCGTAAGATAATTAATGTAGAGAGTATTATAGAATAGAAATCTGATGCCATAGATAGGAATGATGTAGAGAGAGGTATTATACAGAAAACTTTATTATAAGGAGAAGGAATAAGATAAAAGTAGTTAAGGTGGGCGGGGACAGATTATTTAAGATTAATAAAAAGGAATTTTGACATATGTGTAGAAGAAAAAACTTTTTCGTCTCTTGAATTAACAAGAAAACCATTCATTTTCATTATTTTGTAACTTTCTTCTAGGCATAATTTGCAGATCTTGTTATTATGTCTATAAGGTGGGGCTGAAGAAAGTATTTTCCTAGAAATCGAGTAATCTATATTGCTTCTTTTAAGTTTCCAAACCTTTTTGGATAGACGTGTGCTATTTTCTTTTCTAGGGTCATTAAATAATGGTTTATGATTACTCTTTCTCTCCTTTACTTGTTTCAATAATTTAACTGTGGCCATGCTGGAGCACCACCTTTAGTCGAGCAAATCGACCCCAGGACTTATTCTTTGTAAGCCTAGTACTTAATCTATCAGTCTCTTTTGCCTAACCGCTAAGTTACGGGGATGTAAACACACCAGCATCGGTTGTCAAGTGATGTTGGGGGGACAAACACAGACGCACAAACACACACATATATATATACGACGGGCTTCTTTCAGTTTCCGTCTTTGGTCGACCCGAGGTGCCACGCAGTGGGACTGAACCCAGAACCATGTGGTTGGTAAGCAAGCTACTTACCACACAGCCGCTCCTGTGCCTATTTAATCTTATTTAATCTTAATTTGAAAGAATTTTGTGTACACCTAATGGAAGTAAATTTAGAGATAATGGGTAATAATTGTTGCTTATATATATATAGAGAAAGCAAAAAAGCAAACCTCAAGGCTTTCTATAAATTTGCAAAAGAAACCACCACAGTACAGTACAGTACAAAATAAGACCCCTGTTCCAGTTGAATGGCTCACTGACTGCAGACCCCAAAACGATAAGTGAAGCGCTCAGTGTCCAATTTAAAAGTGTGCAATTTACCTCTCCACTGAGTCACATGCAGATAAAAAGACGCAGCTGATTTCTTTGACAATGCAACTCTGCAGAAAAAGACAGCAGCCATTAACTACATTGACATTGAAGAAGAAGATGTAATAGCAGCTATGGATGAAATGTACTCAAACTCAGCAACCGGCCCTGATGGTTTCCCAGCTATTCTCTTAAAGTCATGTAAACAGGAATTAGCGGGACCACTTTGGATACTCTTCCAGAGTTTCCTTGCAAGTGGTAAACTTCCCAAAAAGCTAAAACAAGGCATCATATGCCCTATCCATAAAGGTGGAAGCAGAGCAGAGGCCAAAAACTACAGACCCATCTCTCTGACTTCACATATCAGCAGATTCATGGAGTGAATAATCAGAAAGAAACATAATAAAAATAATTAAAAATATTAAAAAATAAAATCCAAGTAAAAAACTTATACATAGATACAATATAGAAACCTATCAGTACAGTCTCATCAGCAGGTCCTATCAGTAAAAATATTTTTAAATATTTTAAAAATATATAAGAAATATAAGTAATAATTATAGAGAGCTTATAGCTAGACACAAAAATAGAAAGCAAGTACTGATAGGTTTCTATATTGTGTCTATGTATAAGTTTTTTACTTGGATTTTATTTTTTTAATATTTTTAATTATTTTAATGTTTTTTATATGCTTTTTACATAATTATAGGGTTAATACTTTTTCCACACATTTTTCTGTTTCCTCCCCTCCACCCTGTTTTTTCCTGGATGCCTATAGACATGTACAAAGAACTTTATATGTGCACGCTTGTGAGTGTGCGCGTGGATGCGTGCGTAATGTAGATATATGCGTGCGTATAAAGAGATATGTGCATGTGTATATGGATATATGCATGCATGCGATAATATACACAGTTTTAGACGCATTTTGACCTTGTCACTACACAGTAATTTCCCTTTGTTTTTTAACGGTCATTATTCACAGGAATTTTCAATTGGCCGGATAACTGAAGAGATGTTGGCGTGGGCTCCCACCCTGGCATCCGAAACTTGGAGTTTTATCATGGCTACTGAATAAGTGTCACATATTTTTACAGATATATATATATGTGTGTGTGTGTGTGTGTGTATGTATATATATATATATATTTTTTTTTGCAAATATTTTCAATGATGATACTTTAGTACAGTGATGAAACAGAGCCGTGTCGTTGAATTTGCTGCCCATTTGGTCAAGTAACATTACTATTATTATTTTGCTGCTAATCTGAATGTTTTAATCTTGTGATACCAATCTGCCTGAGACTGCTTCAGGTTCTATGATGCAAGGTTCTTGTTTTAAAATGATCTAAATGAAACCCTTCCATCAAAATTTCATGTTAATTTATGTTCCATATAACAGTTTATGACTATATTCTTCATTATTTTCAAAACTAAACAAAGATAGTGTATTTCAATAGAAATATGGTAGCAAAAGGGTTAAGCATATTTATGTGTTATAAACATTAATCATACTTTCAATCACAAAGCATGGCACTCCATAATTTTGTGTGCTGTTAACCCACACAAGCACACGTACATATACTTACATTTACAAGCAGATAGAAATGAATACATGCATTCAAGCTTTACAGCCATATATTTTATTGTAAAATGTATTATATCTGACTCTTAGCAATTTCACAAAAATATACATGTATTCCACATGAAGGCTACTAGACTTGCTGACAGCTGGGAGATTATACCAGACACAATTTCGCATGTGTTGGTGGAAATATATATATATCAGAGTGTTTCTGTCTGTCTGTATATTATGTAGGTTATACTATATATCATATATATATATATATATATATATAAAGGTTCCACATACATTGGAGGGAGCGGTCTGGTACATTATAACAGTTTTTTTTAGATTGATTGTTAGACCCAATGCTGCGCATGCTGCAGAAATCGCATTCATCATGTGCTGCAGAAGTTTCATTTTGGCACAGAGTTTTAAGATTGAACAGTTTTCCTGTTGTCCTATACCTTATAGAGACGCCTTCAGGGCAATCTTTAAAAGCTATTTGAAAGACTATTGCGAAATATATAGCAAACTGTGTAAGAGCAGGAATATCACCTTGCTTTATACCATTATCTACAGAAATTGGATCTTCCATCTTGTCATGAAATTGTCTAAGCATTCTCACAAATTTTTCAGGGCATCCTAGCTTTTTTAGGATCTCCCAAAGTGCAATTCTATTGATAGAATCAAACACTTTTGTTAGGTCAGTGAAAACCTGGTATAAGTCCATATCCTGTTCGATGCACTTCTCTTGCAACTGTCTAGCCAAAAATATCATATCCATAGTACGTACTCCCACTATCCCTAAACTCTCATTGTGATTCTGATAGAACCTCATCAGCAATATGCAGAAGCAATCTATCCAGCATTACCCTACAGAGGACCTTTCCAGCAATAGCTAACAGACAGATGCCGCGATAATTATCACAGACATCCTTTCCACCTTTAGATTTATATAGTATCTCCATAGTTGCATCACGCCAATCCGGAGGAACCTCTTCAGTTTGCCAGGCATCTGTGGAAACAACTTAATTTATCTTCACAAATTAAAGTTAAGGTATATAAAACATGCGTCCTCCCATCTTTGCTATATAGAAGTGAGGCATGGGTCGTTTACCGTCGGCAGGTAAGGCAAGTAGAATGATTTCATCAATACTGACTGAGAAAAATTTGGGGGATGAACTGGAAAATGGTCATTAGTAATGTGGAGGTGCTTGAGAGGAGTGGCAGTAGAAGTATAGAGTCAATGACTTTGCAAAGACGTTTGAGGTGGAGGGCACATTTGGTAAGGATTAGTGATGAGTGACTGCCAAAGCAGCTATTCTATGGTGAGCTGGAAGATGGCAGGTGATCAGCGCATAAACTTAAACTAAGGCTTAAGGATTGCCGTAAAAATGCTCTAATACAGACAGGAATTGCAGCTGGTAACTGGGAGAGGGAGGCACAAGACATGATGGAAGGAGGAAGATACTGCATCATGATTGTTCAAGGTTTGAGAGGGAGAGAGTGAAGTATGAGAGAATTAGGAGGGGGCTTAGAAGCGGGGAACCTGTAGAAAGTGAGAGTGTTGCTTTTTATGTGTGTGGTTTGTGGGTGGAGGTGTTTGAGTCATGCAGGCCTGGTGAGCCATCAAAATTCTCATGGAAATTGACCCATGATAAACAATCATGTGGCTATTAAAATTCATAACAGAACACGTATAAAATGTGGAAGGGTGTGCCTCTCAGTTGGAAGTCTAAAAAGACATGTTAAGAGAGTGCATATGGTGGCACCTGTTTCTCCTGCCAGCCAACACAGTTGTCTAGTATGTAATAAAATGTGTAAAAGCTTGGCTGGGCTTAAAAGTCATATAAGGGCATCACATGGCAACAATCATGAATCATTTCAGTAAGTCTTCTTGGCAATGGCTTTTCTCGTGTAACAAAGATGCAGCTGTGATATATATATATATATATATATATATATATATATATATATATATATATATATATATATATATATATATATATATATATATACATACATACATACATGCATACACACATACATACATTTATATATATATATATATATGTATACAGGAAGCATAACATCATCATCATCACTAGTGATCACTCCAACCACCATGATGTTGACTGGATGTTTGATTTTTATCACTCTCGGTACATGTTTTGAGGATATAGCAAGCCAACAGTTGTTCTATGTGTTGACTGTCTGATCCTGGCAGGAATTTTTCTCATCTGAGAAAAGCCAAAGCATGTTCAGTTGGAGGGGTTGCTTGAGTTTGTTCAAAAACGTTGTAGCACAGTCTTTCCTCTTGTCCATAATGGCTTGGGATAAAAATTGGCCCTTTCTCACATTGTATGAGGAATACCGAATGTCTTCATGCACTATCTGCCTGATAAGAAACTCAGACACTCCCACATCCCTGGCTATGGACCTGATTGACTTGGTGGGATCTTGTCAATCATGGCGTGGATCTCACCAACAAATTCAGGAGTTCTTTTCTTATTGGAATGATCAGAGTGAGTTTTCCGAGCTGCCGTACCTTTGTAATCACCTTTAGACTTATCCAACTCTTTCCAAATCCTCTGAAATGTTCATATTGGAGCTTCCAGCATGAATGCCAAGCAGTATAGCATGTCATTTCCAAATTGTGTCATGGTGCCCAACTGACCCTACTATACTGTGTAGTTGACAAACTAAAAAACAAACAGTGTGCATGTGTGAAATTGAAAATATAAATGGAGACAATTTACCCATCGCACCCTGTATATGTATGTGCATATGTGTGTGTGTATACACACACACACACATATATGAGGAGGTACCCAAAAGTAACCAGAAGCGTTTTCTGTAGGACAAGTTCGTTGTAGTTCAGGCTTTTGTCACTAGAAGCCACTTAATGCAACTCCTCAGGCATCAGTCTGCCAACCAGCAGCGTCCTGTGAAGTCGTACTGCCACATGGTGTATCTCTTCTTTGCAGTGCTTCTCCTCTGTTCATTGAAACAAAAGAATAGCTTGCTTTCATGAAATTCTCTTTGCTTCCCAAGTTTCCCGAGCTGCCGTACCTTTGTAATCACCTTTAGACTCATCCATCACTTTTCAAATCCTCTGCAAAGCTACAAGTGCAGTGGCCTTCCTTATTGCACGTTTAGAAATACCAACAAATTTTGACAACCTTTTCCAATTATACTTCAGTTTATTGCTTATATTTTCCATGCACAGATGGTATATATTTGGTTTTGTTTATATGCTTATTTACATTTCAGAGTCTGCCTGCCTGTCTGTCATTGTTGTTGTCACTGTTGCTGCTGCTCTTGCTACTGCCGCTGCCATTGTTGCTATGCCTCTGACCAACAAGCAGTTTATCTAGATATTTTATTTAAATATTTTTTTCAAAGATGAAAACAAATGTACAGATATATGTTGACTTGCCCTTCCCTGCTGCCCACTTTGTACTCTGCACTTACATAAATTCCACCCTTCTCCAAGAGGGAGTCCTGCCCACTTTAAGAAGCACTATCCAAAATGCTGGATCTACTTTGTTTTCTGACTATCTCTCATGTAACTTATATTAGTTATTCATATTTTTTATTTTCATTTATTATTTTTTCTATTATTTCAGCATCATATCAATGCCAAAATTGTTGCGAAAGATTTCAATTATCAACTGGAAAAAATACCTTTATATATTCATATATATTTGCACATTTACTACATTTAATCAATCACAGGTAAGGATATATTTTTACCTTATTAATACTTATGAATAATCATTTAAAAGATAGATAAAAAGAATTCATGTTTTCTTATCAATATACTCCATTCACTTACAATCAAATCCATGTCAACCTTATCTACAGACCCAAGCAAATTTCCACGCTTAAAGCATTCTATGAATTCTGTCCAATAACATGCACTGGCCTATGTTATAGATGTGACTATTTCCATAAACTCATTCCGTTTCCTTTGTTTCACACATCTGATTCCCCATTGTTTTTATTCCGTTAAATTCATTTTTAGTTATTAGCTGCTGGAGACTCAACATGTTCTCAAAGACAAGTTAATTGTACCATTTCCTGGTGTATTGTAACTCGCATATTTTTAAAGATATATGATGATCATTGATTTGTGGTGCAAGTGTACATTTTGTAACTATTGTTAAAACTTTTCTGCAGATTATGTACATGCCATTTTTCATCTTTCAAAATTACAAGAAATTTTTTTATTAGTTTCACTAACAAGTCCCAGATTCCAAAAACACTTATTTGGATGATTTGTGAAATAATTAAAATGATTTGATAAAAGTACAAAACAGTAATTATTTCAAGTGTTAAAATAATAGTTTCTAATGTATAAACAAATAATAATAATAATAATAATAATAATGATAATAAAAATAATAATAATCATCATTTAACGTCCGTTTTCCATGCTACCATGGGTTGGATGATTTGACTGGGGACTGGCGAACCAGATGTCTACACCAGACTCCAATCTGATCTGGCAGAGTTTTTAAAGCTGGATGCCCTTCCTAATGCCAACCACTCTGAGAGTGTAGTGGGTGCTTTTTGCATGCCACCGGCACGAGGGCCAGTTCAGTGGTACTGGTAATGGCCACGTTCACATGGTGTTTTTTACCTGCCACTTGCACAGGAGTCAGTCCAATGTTTTGTTCACATGCTAGTAAGGCAAAGCTGGAAACGATCGTGCTCAAATGGTGCTTTTTACGTGCCACCGGCACAGAAGCCAGACCGCTGCTCTGGCAATGATCCTGCTCAGATGGTGCTGTTAGCACTGCACTGGTATGGGTGCCAGTCATTGAATTTGGCTCAGTTTCGATCTCATTTGCCCTAACAGGTCTTCACAAGCTGAGTTTAATGTCCAATGAAGGAAGGGTGTTGGCATGGGTGCTAGTCAATGAATTTGGTTCAATTTTCAATTTTGATTTCACTTGCCTCAACAGGTCTTCGCAAGCAGGGTTTTGTGTCCAAAGAAGGAAAGGTATGCATAAGTGGGCTGGCTACACCCCTGGTAAAGGCCACGGGTTATGGTCTCACTTGTCTTACCCAGGTCTTCTAATGCACAGCTTATTTCCAAATGTCTCGGTCACAAGTCATTGCCTTGGTGAGGCCTAATGTTTGAAGGTTGTGCTTCACCACCTCATCCCAGGTCTTTCTGGGTCTACCTCTTCCACGGGTACCCTCAACCGCAAGGCTGTGGCACTTTTTTACACAGCTATCCTCATCCATTCTCACCAAATGACTATACCAGCACAATCATCTCTCTTGCAAACCACAACTGATGTTTCTTAGGTACAACTTTTCTCTCAAGGTACTTATACCCTGTTGGGTATGCACACTGACATTACACATCCATCGGGGCATTGTGGCTTCATTCTTTGCGAGCTTACGCATGTCCTCAGCAGTCACGATCCATGTTTCACTGCCATGTAGCATGGCTGTTCGTACACATGCATCATACAGTCTGCCTTTTACTCTGAGTGAGAGGCCCTTTGTCACCAGCAGAGTTAAGAGCTCTCTGAACTTTGCCCAGGCTATTCTTATTCTAGCAGCTACACTTTCAATGCACCCTCCCCCGCTACTGACTTGGTCCCCGACATAACAGAAGCTACCAACTACGTCTAGTTTTTCTCCCTGAAATGTGGCAGAAGTTGTTCTCTACACATTTCCAGTGTTTATTGCTCCTGAGCATCTGCCACATACAAAAATTATCTTGCTAGTCCTTTGATATTGCTGCACCTCTTATGTATCCATAGCTTACACTGGGTACATCTTATGGAGTTTCTAATTATGCCTTTTCTACAGATCGAGCAGGGTTATCTACCTGAAGGGATTTGTGTTTTGTCTGCCTTCCTATTTATTACGACTTTGGTTTTAGCTAGGTTGACTCTAAGGCCCTTTAATTCTAATCCTTGCTTCCATACCTGAAACTTCTCCTCTAGTTCTGGTAGTGACTCAACAGTTAGAGCAAAGTCATCAGCATAGAGGAGCTCCCAGGGGCAACCAGTCTTGAATTCCTGTGTTATTGCCTGGAGGACTATGATAAATAGGAGGGGGCTGAAGACTGAACCTTAGTGGACCCCTACCTCTACCCGGAATTCTTCACTGTACTTGTTGCCAACCCTCACCTTACTGACAGCATCCCTGTACATGATTCGCACAGTTCTCACTAACCATTCATCTATCCTTAGTTTCCTCATTGACCACCAAATAAGGGATCGGGGGACCCTGTCAAAGGCTTTCTCCATGTAAGCGAAAGCCAGGTACAGAGGTGTATCTTTCGTTAGGTATTTCTCCTGCAGCTGTCTTACCAGGAATATAGCATCAGTGGTGCTTTCCCCTGGCATGAATCCAAACTGCATCCCATCTAAGCTGACTCTCTCTCTAATTAGTTGGTCTATGACCCTCTCCGTGACCTTCATTACCTGGTCCAACAACTTCATACCTCTGTAATTGTTTTTGTCTAAAGCATCACCTTTACCTTTGTAGCAGTTGACTATGGTGCTGCTACACCAGTCATTGGGTATAACTCCTTCGTGTATTACCTGATTAACTATATGGGTGACTAGGCTATAGCCAACACTGCCAGATATTTTGAGCATCTCTGCAGTGATTCCTGATGGGCTGGAGGCTTACCCTGTCTTCATACTCTTGATCGCTTTATCTACCAAGGTACTGTCAATTAGGATAGCTGGTCCCTCTGTTGGATTGACATTCGGCAGACTCTCTTCCATTCATTCTCTTTACTAAGCAACCTTTCATAGTGGTGTCTCCAAACCTCTCCCTTTGCAACCTCGTTTACTGTAAGTGAGCCATCATCCATGCGGACACATCTCTCTCCTATGACATCGCGATTCTCTCTCACACACTGTCTTGCAACACGAAATACTTCAAGACTTTGGTCCACACAGTGCAGGTGGAGCCTCATGGACTGATTAATAATGATACATCTAGTGATGGTGTCACAATAAAAACACTGGTAATTGCGCAACATGATAATCGCTACCTCATATGAGTGACAATGAAAAAACAAAATATTGTGAATAATGATGGGAATGAAACTGAAGCCAATGATGGTGACAGTGGTACACCCAGTAGGCTTAGAGATTCTGGTCTGGCTCCAGCCTGTCGATATCCAGAAAGGGACCACGACACACAGCATAGATGGAGCAAGCAAATTAATGCTTTGGTCATGGAGTGTTTCTACCTGAGCAGCCCAGTAGATGAAAATGGTGCTCAAATTAGAGGTTACTGACAACATATGTATGATCATTGGATAGAAAAGGGATTGTTTCAACTCACAGAACAGAGATTGTGTGATCAAGCTAGAGCAATAAGAAAAAAATTGTTGGTTCACAAAAGTAGAGCTCGAAGCTATCAAAAGACAGGTAATGGAAAATAGCAGAGATAACAATGAAAATACAGTTCTTACTAATAAGAGTAATCCCATAGCACAGGAAAGGAGCAGTGATAGTTTACTTGATGAGAGACATATAGATGATCTAAAAGAAGACAATAAAACTAATGGCAATATGACAGACAAACAAAAGGCAATCCACAACTGAATAAAGGTAAGACTACAGGAGAATGATAGCAACATTATTTGCAACCTTAAGAAGGTTGATCATTGGAAATTGAACCAAGAATCGAAAAATGTCAATGAAATTCTGAAATACATCAGAACAAACAACATCACAGAAACAAATAATTTGATCAAGGTAGCAAGTATTGTTGTAGCAGAAAACGTGGGTGCTGACGTCAAGAAAAAGAAGCATAATGGGAGCGACAAAAGAAAAGATCCGTGGTGGAAAAGAAGAATCCAGGCAGGGTTAGGAATGTTCTCAAAGGAAATCTCTGTGTTAGACTGAAAAGAGAAAGGGGAACTTAAAAGTGGACAAAACTACAGGGCACTGAATAGGATGTATAAGAAAGGGCCTGAAAGTAGTAGTAGAGGAACTGAAACAGCGCCTTGTTGCAAAGATGGTAAGATACAACCAAAGAATGAAGAGTTACCACCAGAATAGATTATTCAGAGTAGATCAGAAGAGATTCTATAAAGAAATAAATGGAGAGTGTACAGATGAAAAGGTGATACCAGATAACATTGAAAGTCAAAGGTTTTGGAGTGACATCTGGAGCAAAGACAAGGAGCACAAGAAGGACGCTGAATGGTTGCAAGAACTGAAACAAGCAGTAGTCTGTTCAAAACAGCCAGAACTAGTAATTTCAGTTAGGGAAGTGAAGAAAATCAGCAAAAATGTGGGCAACTGGAAGGCTCCAGGATCAGATGGAATTCAAGGCTACTGGATCAAAAGATTTGGTGAATGTCATGCATGAATAGCTGTACAACTTAACACCTTGTTAAATGCCAACCAAGTAACATCAGAGTGGTTGACATTGGGTAGGACAGTGCTGTGCCTGAAAAACATCGTAAAAGGCAATACGGTAGAAAATTAGAGACCCATATCCTGTTTGCCACTTATGTGGAAGTTATTGACTGGAATACTCGCAGAGTCAATGTACGAATATCTGGAAAAAAATGGAGTCCTGCAATATGAGCAGAAGGGTTGCAAGCATAGGTGCAGAGGTACCAAAGAACAGCTCCTGGTAGACAAAACTGTACTTAGAGACTGCAAGAGGAGGAAAAGTAACTTAGCCATGTTGTGGATTGACTATCATAAGGCATACGATATGATCCCACATTCTTGGATTATGGAGTATATGAACCTAATTGGTATTGCATCGAATGTTGAGCGATTGCTTGGAAAAAGTATGGCGAATTGGAGGATGGACCTGACAGCATATGGAAGAAGCTTAGGGACAGTAGAAATTAGGAGGGGCACCTTCCAAGGGGATTGCCTGTCCCAACTGATCTTTGTACTGTGCTTGATGCCACTAACACTGATTCTGAGGAAAGCAAAAGCTGGGTATGTATTCAAAAGCCGCCGACAAATTTGTTATTCATGGATAGGTTCAAACTTTATGATAAACATGAAGCCCAAGTCAGTTCTCTTGTTGATACAGTGTACACCTTCAGTGCTGATATTGGAATGGAGTTCAGACTGAGAAAGTGTGGTGTGTTAGTCTTGAAGAGAGGCAAAATCAAATGTATGGATGGGCTAACGATACCATCGGGGGAGGTTATGAAGCAGATAGAAGAGACGGGGATTCTGGAAATGGATAAATTGATGGAGAAAGAAACGACAGAAAAATTTAAGGTGGAGTACTTGCGCAGACTGAGACTGATCCTTAAGTCGAAATCAAATGGAGGGAATAAAATTGAAGCTATCAACACCTGGGCAGTTTCACTCCTTAAATACGGAGCAGGGGTACTCACATGGACAGTAGATGAACTAAACAGCTTAGACAGAAAGACAAGGAAGTTGCTAACTAGATATGGGTCACTCCACCAAAAAAGTGACACAGACAGACTGTATGTACCAAGAAAAAGAGGGGGAAGAGGACTTATTGGATGCAAACACAGCATTAGAGCAGAAGAAAACAACATAGAATGGTATGTAAAAAGTGTCGCAGAAACACTATTATTAGAAGAAGGTCAGGCTTTTGTAGGATGAAAGATTGCAAAGATAAAGTACTATACAAGAAATTGAAAAAGAATGAAACTGAAAATAGGTGGGTAAAGAATAGAATGCATGATCAATTTCATAGGGATGTTGAAGATAAAACAGACAGAGATAAAAGATGGCTGTGAATGACTAAAAGTGATTTAAAATCAGAAATGGAGGCTCTAATCTGTGCTGCCCAAGAGCAAGCACTAAGAACAAACTACATAAAATACAGAATAGACAACACATCAGAAAGTGATAAGTGCAGAATCTTTGGACAAAACGGTGAAACTGTATGGCATATTACCAGCCAATGTACACCACTAGCCCAGAAGGAATATGAGGCACCACGACAATATAGCCAGGTTTGTCCATTTGACACTTTGCAACAAGTATGGACTTGACAGAGCAAAAATTGGTATGACCGCAAACCTGAAGGCATTGTCAAAAATGGAAATACAAAGAGCCTATAGGTTTTTATGATTCAGTGCGACCATGAGATAGAGAATAGGAAGCCGGACATAGTCTTAATTGAGAAAGAAAACAAACTATACTGGATCATAGATATAGCATGCCCAGCTGTCAACAAGGTATGTGATAAGGAAGAAAGAAAAGTCAAGAGATATGACAGGTTAGCTTGGGAAGTTAAGCAGTTGTGGTTAATGAAAAATGTAGTAGTAGTACCAATAATTGTCGGAGCCCTGGGAACAGTGAGCAAAAATTTCGAGAAGTACATGGAACAAATAGGGGCTGCAATAAGGGTGGAGTACTTGCAGAAAATAGCACTGCATGGAACCGCTTGAATACTCTGGAAGGTGCTTGAAAAATAAGAGGTGTTACCTTAGTTCACTGGCAGTGAACAGCTGACACTGTAATACATCTCCAGCGTTAGAAGCTGTGCAAAGGCAATAATAATAATGATAATGATAATAATAATAATCCTTTCTACTTAAGACACAAGGCCTGAAATTTTTGGGGAAGGGACAAGTCGATTACACCAACCTCAGTGTTTCACTGGTACTTAATTTATCGACCCTGAAAGGATGAAAGGCAAAGTCTTTTGCCCGGCATGCTAACGATTTTGGTAGCTTGCCACCTTAATAATAATAATGATGATGATAATAATAATAATAATAATAATAATAATAATAATAATAATAATTGTTTTGAAGTTTGACACAAGGCCAGCATGTTTAAATTAATTACATCGTCTCCAGTACTCAACTGGTACATATTTTATCGACCCCTGAAAGAATGAAGGGCAAAGCCAACTTCAGCAGAACTTGAACCCAGAATGTAAAGATGGATGAAATGTTGCTATGGAGGTGATGGTGATGATGAGAAGGATGAAAAGTACCAGTCCAGGTTGGTGAATTGATGTAACTGTTAGAAGGCTGAGCAAGATATCTTACTGTATTCTGGCACCTTGTATTCTGATAGCAATGCCTCAAAAATGCCATGATGCATTGGTTCAAGTAATCAATCTTTCTCTTGAGAACACATTGGTCTCAGGATGAGAAGAGAGACTTGCATGCATAGATGACCTCTAATTTCCTTAAAAAAACATCTTTCCAGACTTATCCATGTATTTATAGATGTATGGGGTGTGTTGACCAATGGTGATCCTTTTGAATGCTAATAATAATTAACAATAATAATAGAAGGAGGAGGAGGAGAAGAAGAAGAAGAGGAGGAGGAGGCCCTAATAATATATGTAAGAATAATATATGTAAAAATACAGACAATCAGAGACTATATCAAACAAAATGTCAAGTAAATTTAAACACAACACCAGAGTAGGCTTATTAATTTCAGAGTAACTAAAAGCTTTAATGTTAATACTTTTCCCATCGGTATGAACAAAGTAATGTAATTGAAGTGAAATAATTATGATGATAAATTGAAAATGGGTCAAATGTTTTGTTTGTCAGAAACTTGTTTCATACTCTATAGTGTATAAGCTGATTTCTAAATAAAAGATGCCATTAGGTGAGCACTTGAATTTACTTTCTGTTCTGTAATGTGAATAAGACAAATTTTTCTTGGATAGGATGTTGAACTTGCATGTAGCAGAAGGAATTGAACTTAGTTCTATTTAGTTTATTATGTATTAGCAATTTGCAAACACTGGTGTTGTTGGTTAAATGCTTTCAATGGATTAGTCACTGGTTCACAAATCTCAGATGGTGACAGTAACAAGAAAGTATCCCCATTATAATCAGTTTCTTACTGATGTTTATAGTCATTGCTTAATATACATAAGGAAAAAAATTCACACATGCAACAAGAACAACTACAACACACATTTATGATGGGCTTCCACACAGGTTCCATATGTTTAAATCACCTATAATGTATTAGTTGACCCAATACTGATAGAAGTCACTTTCTCAGTGTGCCCTGCACATTAAGCATAGGGTAGAATTAGGTAGATGGAAACTTAAAACCCATTGTGTGTGTGTGTGTGTGCTGTTTTTGTTTTATACGTGTATTCTTTCCTGGTGTATCAAAATATCAATAAGAAACTGGATAAAAGGCTGACATCCCTTTGTTAATTTCACCATTTGAAATGTAATGAACCAGCCATTGGAAGTCTATAATCACTGGCTTATAGGTTTGAGATTAAATCTTGAACCATGCTTGAACCATATAATTGTAAAGCTAACTTGTAAACTATACAACTATGCCTGCACAAAACAAGTTTAAGCTTGAACCCTTGTGAAGAAATATATGTTGGCAGCTTATTTCTGAAAAAATAAGCAAACAATACCTTTTACTTTTTACTTGGTTCAATCAATGCACTGCAGCAATGTTTAGGTTCTGTATTGAAGGATTTAATCAAACAAATTAACCTCAGTATTTTTTTTTAAAGTCTGATAATAATTCTTTTGATATTTTGCACACACACACACTTGACAGGCTTCCACACAGTTTCTGTCTTCCAAATCCACTCACAAGTCATTTATTGACTTTGTGCTATACTAGAAGATTTCTCAAGGCACCACACTGTAGGACTGAAGCCAAAAATGCATGGTTGCAAAGCAAGCATCTTAACCACACAGCTATGCCTGTACCTGAATTTTACTTTGATACAAGCCAGACATTTTGTGGTCAATTTAATTGCCACCATTACATTATTGGTACTTATTGGTATTTATCATTGATTCTGAAAGTACAAACTACAAAATCAACTCTAATGATATTAGATCAATGAATATAAAAGGACATGGATAAATCTCTCAGTCATCGTACCCAGCACTCTATCAATTCTGCTGTCACATATATTGTTTTGAAATTGATCATCGTTGTGTTGAGTTGGCTAATTCTTCAGTTATATATTTGATATTCCACGAAATCTGAAGAAGCCATTCTATGAGAAAGTTATAAGAACAAATAAAGGGAAATGGTTCAGTTGGGAATTAAAACCATATCCAGATGCTTAACTACCCATTACAATGCAGGTACAAGTATAATAATTATTATTTCTAACAAAGGTACAAAGTCACATACTTTAGGGAAGGGAACTTGACTGTTACTTATTTTTTTGACCCTACAAAGATGAAAGACAAACTTATCTATTACAGGATTTGAACTCAGAAAATGAAGGAATGTAACTAAATACCATGGGAATTTGTCCAGTGCACTACTGATATTGCCGTTTATCATTTTTACTTAAATGACAATAATAATAATCCTTTCTCTTATAGGCACAAGGCTTGAAATTTTTGTGGAGTGGGGAGGGCTGGTCAATTTCATTGACCCCAGTACTTGACTAGTACTTACTTTATTGACTTTGAAGAGATGGAAGGCAAAGTTGACCTCAGCGGAATTTGAATTCAGAGCGTAAAGACAGGTGAAATGCTACTAAGCATTTTGTCTAACATGCTAACAATTCTGCTAGCTTGCTGTCTTAATGACAATGATAGTAATACTTTCTACTGAAATTTGGTGGGAGGGGGCCAGTCGATTAGATCAATCCCAGTACACAACTGTTACTTTATTTATCAACCCCCAAAAGGATGAAAGGCAAAGTTGACCTTGGTGGAATTTGAACTCAGAACATAACGATGGGCGAAATACCACTAAGCATTTCGTCCAGTGTGCTAACAATTCTGCCAGCTTGCCACCTTAATGACAATAATTATAATCACTTCTAATAAGCAGTAAACTCAGAAATATACATGGTAGGGTTGGGGGAATCTGTTGATTAAACCAACAAAAACTTTCTGATTACACCAATTACTACCAATTCTGTAATCATTACAACACCTAATATACAATGGTATGCAGGATGTCATACTCGCCACTTCCTTTTATGTAGCAGCTCTATTGCAGCTATTCTCAATGGATTCTACAAGCAATATGCCAGATCAAGATAGCAGCAAGCTGCTTTACATTTACAACTGATTATCAAGCCAAAAAATAAAAAACAAAAAAATTAACTTCCGGTTTTCACACCCAGTAGAAATTTTGAGTTGAACTTTTTTTTTGTTTAGTTTAGTTTGGCAAAGTGCCGTCCTCTCTAAAAATTCTTCTTCTCATTCTTTGGGATTTGGAATATGACCAAACTTATCTTGCCATGTTATCTATAAGTATTAATAATTATGAGCTTAGTTTTTTTCTTCTAACAACACTCAAGTGTGTGTTGAAATTAATAATAATGAAACCAGAGATCAATAAATTATTAGAATTACATGGTTTTCATAATTCTGTTCAATTACATGAAATTCCTTTCTTCAGTAGGTAATATATATCATTCACCTGTAGCAGTGGGTGAGTATATTCTTAAGGCCAACTTTTAGTTACTCACGAGCACTTCTAGGCTTCATCACTAATTCACAAGCACTTTTAGGCTTCATCACTAAATTGAATGTGGCTTTTTAGCAATGATGGCCCAGTCTAAATAATTGAAATTTGATTCATTAAAAAAGAATTACATCAAAATATGTGAGGTCAAAAATGGGAAAGGGAGGCAAAAAATTGACTTTGCTTCAACATATCTGTTATTTTTTAAAATAAATGTATAAATTAATTGGGTTTAAAAGAATATGCTCATTGACAAGAATCTTTCTGGTGAAAACCTCATTAAAATGTATTTGCTAGGAAAAAAGTAATGTGGCCTTATGTGCAAAAAACCCAAAAAACAGTAAATAACCTCCAAAATTGACTCTGAATCAAAATATCTCAGCTATTGTAAAAGGAAACTATACAATAGTTGTCTTCAAATGAGCTCTATGAGATGAATCTTATGGTGTAAATCTATCAAAATTATTAATCACAAAAGAAGTGGTATGGCTCTAAGTGATGGAAAAATAAAAGGTGATCAATTTAACAGGTGAAAATATTTTTGTCTTTTTAATGTGTTTAGTGTTATGGGTTGCTTAGCTTGATAGTACAGAGCACTTAACTGGAGTTTGAAAACTCCAGTCTTCTGTAGCACCCTGCTAGCCACTTTTCCTCCCACCATTTTCTAAGGGTATTTAGCCAATCTTCTAAGCTCTTTTCACAGCTATTCTGCATTCAGAATATACTGAATCTTATGGAGAAAATTTTGTCAAAATATATTTGCTACAAGAAAAGATGTGCATCTTTAAGTGACAAAAAAAAAAAAGTGCTAATTTTAAGAAATTAAGATACCATAAAACCTGTGTAATTTACGCACTTTTTTCGCAAAAATAAAATAAGCCTTAGTGGGAGTGTAAATTACATAAGTAGATCATTTCCAGAATTGTTTTGAAATTTCTTTTGTTGAAAAAAGATGTAAGAAACATAAACATTCATACCAGAAGTTGATTCATTTAATGTCAGAATAGGTTTTAACAGAAAAAAATAATGGCTTAAATATAATGAAGTTGACTTTTATATATGCTGGATGATATAATGTTTACTTTTTCTGTATTAATTTACTAAAACCATTAAATGGTTAACTACTTTTTGAAGTCTGACGTTCACGCTGGTAAACATGGTCCAGGCCATATTTTACATTGTTTGGAGTTTCTACCAATCACAATGGAGCACCAGTGACATACATAGTGATATGGATATTCCTGACTAAAAAAAAATGAAATGATATGGATAATTTTCATTGTATGTTTTATTTTTGTCTGTTTATTATTAGGCACAGTGTTAAGTTTATCATACTGTTTACGCCAATTTCAAACATTGGCTTCATTAACATTAAAATGCCTTCCAGCAGCTCTATTGCCATGGTCAAATGTATATTCAGCATACTTAATTTCTCCTTCACAGTAAATGATTCATAAGTTCTGCCTATACTGACAATAACGGTAATGATAAATTTTTGAGGTTGCTTGACATTTTATAAGTGTGAGAGGGATTAAAATTTCGATACTCTATATCAAAGGTTCTGACAAGAATTGGCAGAAAAGAATTCTGTTGACATAATCAGTTTGATCGGTCACCTTCCTCTGTTGGTTGAGTAAAGTGTCATCCAAGTTGCTGTTTATTGGTAATTAAATTTAATTTGCCACACTTGTGCATATTTATCAGCTTTGTTTTTGTTGGTTATTCTTTTGAACAACTTTTCTTGTGATCATGATTTGAGAAGACATACAGCAGTAAGCTAAAGATCGGACATAATCTCTTGTGAGCAAGAAATGTAAAATAAAGTTTGTTATGAACAACACAAACACTGTAATTTAATTGCTTTCAATGTGATACCTGTTAAACAGAAATTATTTTTATTTAGTGAAAATATAATAAAATCTAGTTATAAGTGAAATTATGCTAAATACAACTAAATTGAAAACCTTTTTCCCCTGGCTATACTGGCAATTCTGAAAACTTTTGGGTGAGAATTTTACATGTTTAGAAGCCTACCCAACGACTGGTGTAGCAGCACTATAATCAACTGCTACAAAGGTAAAGGTGACGCTTTAGATACAAATAATTACAGAGGTATCAAGCTTTTAGATCAGGTAATGAAAGTCACGGAGAGGGTCATAGCTCAACTGCTTAGGGAGCGAGTCAGCTTAGATGAGATGCAGTTTGGTTTTGTGCCTGGGAAAAGCACCACTGATGCTATATTTCTGGTAAGACAGCTTCAGGAGAAATACCTAGCCAAGGATAAACCTCTGTTCCTGGCTTTCGTTGATATGGAGAAAGCCTTTGACAGGGTCCCCCGATCTCTCATCTGGTGGTCAATGAGGAAACTAGGGATAGAAGAATGGTTAGTGAGAGCTGTGCGAGCCATGTACAGAAACTCTGTCAGTAAGGTGAGGATTGGCAGATAGTACAGTGAAGAATTCCGGGTGGAGGTAGGGGTCCACCAAGGTTCTGTCCTCAGCCGCCTCCTATTTATCATAGTTCTCCAGGCTATAACAGAGGAATTCAAGACAGGATGCCCCTGGGAGCTCCTCTATGCTGATGACCTTGCACTAATTGCTGAGTCACTATCACAATTAGAGGAGAAGTTTCAGGTATAGAAGCAAGGACTAGAATCAAAGGGCCTTAGAGTCAACCTAGCTAAAACCAAAGTCCTCATAAGTAGGAAGGCAGACAAAACACAAACCCCTTCAGGTAGATGGCCCTGCTCGATCTGTAGAAAGGGAGTGGGAAGTAACTCTATAAGATGCACCCAGTGCAAGCTATGGACACATAAGAGGTGCAGCAATATCAAATGAAAGTTAACTAGGAAGTTAGTTTTTGTTTGCAGCAGATGTTCTGGAGCTATAAATACTGGAAATGTGCAGAAAACAACTTCTGCCACATTCCAGGGAGAAAAACTAGAAGTGGTTGATAGCTTCCGCTATCTTGGTAACCAAATTAGCAGTGGAGGTGGGTGCGCTGAAAGCGTAGCTGCTAGAATTAGAATAGCCTGGGCAAAGTTCAGAGAGCTCTTACCTCTGCTGGCGACAAAGGGTCTCTCTCTCAGAGTAAAAGGCAGATTGTATGACGCATGTGTACGAACAGCCATGCTTCATGGCAGTGAAACATGGGCCGTGACTGCTGAGGACATGCGTAGGCTCGCAAGGAATGAAGCCAGTATGCTCTGATGGATGTGTAATGCCAGTGTGCATACTAGACAGAGTATCAGTACCTTGAGAGAAAAGTTGAACTTACAAAGCATCAGTTGTAGTGTGCAAGAGAGACGACTGCGCTGGTATGGTCATGTAGCGAGAATGGATGAGGATAGCTGTGTGAAAAGGTGCCACACCTTAACAGTTTAGGGATCCTGTGGAAGAGGTAGGCCCAGGAAGACCTGGGATGAGGTGGTAAGGCACGACCTTCGAACATTGGGCCTCACCGAGGCGATGACTTCTGACCGAGACCTTTGGAAATATACTGTGCGCGAGAAGACCCGGCAAGCCAAGTGAGACCTAAATCTAAGGCCCAGCCAGCCCACTTATGCGTACCTTCCTTCCTTCATTGGACACTAAATTCCACTTGTGAAGACCTGTTGAGGCAAGTGAAATCGAAATCGAAATCGAAATCGAGTTAAATTAAAATTGGATACTAAACCCCACTGCGAAGACCTGTTGAGGCAAGTGAAATAGAAATAGATTGTTGCCAGCGCCCCCGGACTGGCTCATGTGCGGGCGACACATGAAATCTTTCGAGCGGGATTGTTGCCAGTGCCCCTGGACTGGCTCATGTGCGGGTGACACATGATATCTTTTCGTGCGAGATCGTTGCCAGTGCCCATGGACTGGCTCTTGTGCGAGTGACACATGAGGTTTTTTTCGAGCGAGATCATTGCCGGTGCCCCTGGATTGGCTCATGTGCGGGCGACACATGAAATCTTTCGAGCAGGATCGTTGCCAGTGCTCCTGGACTGGCTCATGTGCGGGCGACACATGATATCTTTCGAGCGGGATCGATGCCAGTGCCCCGGGACTGGCTCATGTGCGGGCGACACATGAAATCTTTCGAGCGAGATCGTTGCCGGTGCCCCTGGGCTGGCTTGCAGGTGACACATGAGGTTTTTCGAGCGAGGTCGTTGCCGGTGCCCCCAGACTGGCTCATGTGCGGGCGACACATGAAATCTTTCGAGCGGGATCATTGCCAGTGCCCCTGGACTGGCTCATGTGCGGGCGACACATTATATCTTTCGAGCGAGTTCGTTGCCAGTGCCCCTGGACTGGCTCTTGTGCGGGTGACACATGAAATGTTTCAAGCGGGATCGTTTGCCAGTGCCCCCGGACTGGCTCATGTGCGGGCGACACATGAAATCTATCGAGCCGGATCGTTGCCAGTGCTCCTGGACTGGCTCATGTGCGAGCGACACATGATATCTTTCGTGCGACATTGTTGCCAGTGCCCCTGGACTGGCTCTTGTGCGGGTGACACATGAGGTTTTTTCGAGCGAGATCGCTGCCGGTGCCCCTAGACTGGCTCATGTGCAGGTGACACATGAAATCTTTCGAGCGGGATCGTTGCCAGTGCCCCTGGACTGGCTCATGTGCTGGCGACACATGATATCTTTCGAGCGAGTTCGTTGCCAGTGCCCCTGGACTGGCTCTTGTGCGGGTGACACATGAAATGTTTCGATCGGGATTGTTTGCCAGTGCCCCCGGACTGGCTCACGTGCGGGCGACACATGATATCTTTCGAGCGGGATCGTTTGCCAGTGCCCCCGGACTGGCTCATGTGCGGGAGACACATGAAATCTTTCGAGCGGGATCGTTGCCAGTGCCCCTGGACTGGCTCTTGTGCGAGTGACACATGAGGTTTTTTTGAGCGAGATCGTTGGCGGTGCCCCTGGACTGGCTCATGTGCGGGTGACACATGAAATCGTTCAAGCGGGATCGTTGCCAGTGCCCCTGGACTGGCTCATGTGTGGGCGACTCATGATATCTTTCGAGCGACATTGTTGCCAGTGCCCCTGGACTGGCCCTTGTGCGGGTGACACATGAAATGTTTCAAGCGGGATCATTGCCAGTGCCCCTGGACTGGCTCATGTGCGGGCGACACGTGATAACTTTCGAGCGAGACCGTTGCCAGTGCCCCTGGACTGGCTCTTGTGCGGGTGACACATGAAATGTTTCGAGCAGGATCGTTGCCAGTGCCCATAGACTGGCTCATGTGCGGGAGACACATGATATCTTTCGTGCGAGAGCATTGCCAGTGCCCATGGACTGGCTCTTGTGCGAGTGACACATGAGGTTTTTCGAGCGAGATCATTGCCGGTGCCCCTGGACTGGCTCTTGTGCGGGTGGCACATAAAAGACACCATTTCGAGCGTGGCCGTTTTCGTGCGGGTGACACGTAAAAGCACCCACTACACTCTCTGAGTGGTTGGCATTAGGAAGGGCATCCAGCTGTAGAAACTCTGCCAAATTAGATTGGAGCCTGGTGTTGCCATCCGGTTTCACCAGTCCTCAGTCAAATCGTCCAGCCCATGCCAGCATGGAAGGCGGACGTTAAACGATGATGATGATGATGATGAAAATCACCTGCGTAAATTACATAGATCCACAAATTACATGGGTTTTTACAATATTTTAAACTTTTTAAGAGAAAGATAGCACAATTTGAATTTGAACTCAAATTAAAGCATTTATAGAGAAAGCCCTGTCTAAAAATATTAAGCATAAAAATTTTTTTTTATTTGATTTTTATTGTTCTGTTTATGTATTAAAATATGTACTTTTTAAAAACCTATTAAAATTAAAAAATTCACTCATTAAAAACAACAATTATTAATTAATGAGAATATAACATTATTTTATTATATAAATTGTTTAAAGATATGTTTATTTGTAACAGGTATGCTGCTATTAATCCTTTGTTATTTTTAGGTGCAAACAAAATTTCTCAGTTTGAACAAAATCTATATTTCAAAAATATTTACAATAGTATAGATTTTTTTTCAATTATAACGATAAATATAATTAATAACAATAATAGAAGTGTTGCCTGGCAAAAAAAGTTGACTGTACTTTTCTGGGTTTAATACTTAAGAATATTCTAAGATTCTGCACCTACATTTTTCATTTTAGTAAGAATATGTTTAGTAATTGAATAGAGATTATTAGTGAATGAAGTTCTCCTACTAATTGTAACAGTGAGCGAGGCATCACTTAGCTGGAACTAAGTACCAGCATCCGAATTAATTGTGGAAGAAGATCATAAATCTCAAATATAGGTGCTAGAGTGGCTGTGTGGTAAGAAGCTTGCTTTCCAACGACATGGTTCCAGTTTCAGTCCCTCTGCATGGGACCTTGGCAAGTGTCTTCTACTATGGCCTCAGAATGAATAAAGCCTTGTGAGTGAAAGAAGTCTGTCATATATGTGTGTGTGTGTGTATTTGTGAGTCTGTGTTTGTCCTCCCACCATCGGCTGACAACCGATGTTGGTGTGTTTACATCCCCATAACTTAGCTATTTGGCAAAGGAGACCAATAGAATAAGTACTAGGCTTACAAAGAATAAGTTCTGGGGTTGATTTGTTCAACTAAAGGCAGTGTTCCAACATGGCCACAGTCAAATGACTGAAACAAGTAAAAGAATAGAACCTTTGTGTGTGTGTGTACTCATTTTAATTGATATATATCATCATAGAAATCAAATAATACTTGTGGGTTCACATTTTAGAGAGTCTATCAATCTCATCTAGACAGGGGGAATGTCTCTCATCTGTTTAACATGACTAAATCCTGTGCTAACACTTGACTTTACAAGACTGCTATGGTTTGTGGAGACTGAATTGAAATATTTTATTAAGTGAGCATTTTATTATGTCCTGCCATAAGAACCAATCTTCCAGCAGTATTATCAACTGACAGTGTCATCAGAGAGCTCATTAAGATGTTTTATGACATTAGTTACGGGGGGGGGGGATATTCTACTGGCAATATGTGTATGCTTAACATAGCTCTCAGGCAGAAGAAGAACAACACTGTATGATGAAGCTGCACCTTTGAATTATAAGTGCACTCAGATCTTTTCTGTTTAGCTGTACTGCTTGAATTTTTAAATGAAAATTTTCAAATTTGGTGTATTGATGTAATTTTTCATGCTGAATCTCAGGGCATAATTCACTTGTTCCCGAGATTAAAAAAGTTAAAAAAGTTTAAAGTTTGATCATTTGACTGCGGCCATGCTTATGAACCTTGAAGGGTTTTTGTCGAATAAATCAACCCCAGGACTTATTTTTTTACGCCTAGTGCTTATTCTATCAATCTCTTTTGCCAAGCCACTAAGTTATGAGAACCTAAACACACCAGTGCCAGTTGTGAAGTGGTGATGGTGGGGGACAAACACACACTCACATACACACGCATATATATATATAGAGAGAGAGATTAGAGACAGGTATTCTCTGTATAGAATACACTTTGTAGAGCTCAAGAGATTTGAATTTGAGCAGGTAGAGGAGTAAATGTAAGGACAAACAAGTTAGGCAAGTCGATTTTATGAAAATATTAAATACAAAAATGTACATATGTATTCATATAAAAAATGTTTGAATTACACAGAACAGAAATAATATCAGGAATTAAAGTTGAATAAGAGTTTTACAAGTCCAACAGCTGTTTCTGGGGGCTTAGTGCTCCAAAATATTGATTGTAACTTGATTCCATCATCGGATAACACTAGTCTTTGTCTTCAGGGAAGAATTTTAAATTTGAGGTGTTAACAGAATGGAATTTAAAGATAGAATGATTTTGTGTATTAGAAAAAAGAGTTGGGGGTGTTTAGATAGAGAGTAGTGGGAGGAGAAAATAGATTTTGGGCTTAGGGTTAATAGTGAGGCTAGTGACAGTAGTAGAGGTAGGTGGGAGGAAGGGGGAAGGGTGGTTTAGGTTGTATGTGAGTGATAACCTTTATGTTAGTTTGTATGAAGGCTATAGGGTTAAAGGTTGAGATAGTGAAAAGGGGATGGCTATTTTCTGAGGGAAATGAGTTGACTGGTTCTCCTCCCACGACTCTCTATCTAACCCCACCCCAAAAGCAAGCTTAACTTTTCTGTGGAAAAGCCCCAAAGCTTGAATACAATAAAAAGTTTTATAGGAAACATTTTATGCAACTGAAAGAACATTGTTTATTATGGTGCATGAAATTTGATGACTCTTCACAAAAATGACAAATCATTGTTGCAACTAAATTAAGCCACTTCTGAAAATTTCTTAAAACATGTAATACTTATTGACAGTTGAATATGACAATTGAACTCATGTGGAAGATACTGTACTAGCAACCATAGGGAGAGCTTTAGATGAAATCAAATGAAGGAGAAGAAATTTACGTTTGTTTAATGTTTAAGCTTTCTCTTTCCTTCTGTCTTTTTCTCTTTCTTTTTTTAATTCGGTCCCATTTCACTGTAGTGGGCATGTGAATGATGATGATGTTTGTGTGCATGTGTGTGTGTGTGCGCGCGTCTGTGTGTGTGACATAGCATGTCTAGCTTGTCTTGCAAGTTACGTGGTCACCTCACAAGTGCTTCTGTCATGAAAGAAGCACTCATTGTACTCTGTAAAGTGCTTGGCATTAGGAAGGGCATCCAACCATAGAAACTATGCCAAATCAGACACTGGAGCCTGGTTCTTCAGATCCTGTTAAGCAAGTTAACCTTCATACTCTTAAAAATGGATAAATATCCCATCTGTTGTACATCCATTAATGCTATATTGCCTGAAGAAATGAATCAGTGAAGATGACCAACCTGATGCCCACGGATACTATGGACTGCACTGTAATCATCCCAGGAATACGGACTGTGATTTTAAGAGACATGTGATTTGTGGAAACATACATAGCAATGCATTAAATGTTTATAAATTCCATCCAAAGATTAGTGTTATTATTATTATAATATTTATATAAATATAAAATTACATATCTATACATATAAATTTGACATGGGTAATTCTTTCTGGTCTTGGGATTCACGGTCAAACAGCTGGGTGCAAAAAATTACACAGATGTGTAGAATGATCCAGTGGTGATGTTGGGCTTTGTATTTTTTCTTAGCTCCCATGGTTACCAAGATAATCTACTATAATAATACTCTTGTGTTTATGAATGAGAAAAGAAGGGGTGATAGATGTATAAGGAAGGAAGGGGTGATGTCATATTTTTTCATAGCTCCCATGGTTACCAAGATAATCTACTATAATAATACTCTTGTATTTATGAATGAGAAAGGAAGGGGTAATAGATAAATAAGGAAGGAATGCTGAAAAAATAAATCAAACAGCGTTTCAACTCTGTGAATATGTGTGTGGGGGGTATGTGAATGTGTGTGTGTGTGCACGCAATGAAAGTGGGGTGGTTCATCTTTGTTTATTTAGTATTTGGGTTTATTTTTTAATTTGGCTGAATCTTAGTTGGCTTTTTTTTTGTTGGTCAGTTATTTTTAGCATTTTGACAGAAAAGTCATTCTAAAATTGTTTTTTAATGTAAGCGTGCCCAAACAAGTCAAATGCTTACACAGAGCAGGTTTTACAGCCACATCATCCAAACCGACTGGGTGAAACTGGGTTTAGCTGCTAGTATATATATATATCTTATATCCTTGCATTTGGATATATGATTTAATGAAAGCAGAAGTAAAGTAATGTATTCACATGATGTACATTGACTACTACTACACAAGATTCCAAATGCCTTCTACTGTCTCACAAGATACATTACTCTTCATAAGAGTTCGAGGAGTTCATCTTAACACTCCACAGAGATATTACTGTCTATCACCACATCTCCCCTTTTGAGATTGACTTCCATTGGAAATTTTTTTTTTTTATGACGCATCTCCCTTTTAAAGATTTACTTCCCACGAGAGCTTTTTTTTTGTTTTGGGATTACCTCTAACAATTCCATCTCCTTTCTTTTTCTTGTACTGGTATGCCTTGGTTCAACAATTTCTGGCGGAATCAGCACATCAAAGATATCATAGAGAACCTCCATGGGTACTTCCTTCCTTGTTATCCTTTCTTCAATAAACCTTCTTTTCAGCAGATCTATGTGTCTTTTATGTTCCCATTTAACCTTTCACCGTATACATCATTTTAGCGACCCATTTTATTATTTTGCCATCTTCCCAAACTTTTTTTCCATTTTTCTACACTCTGAAAAAACACCTTATCACCAGTTTCTAAATACTTGGTCCTATTTTTAGTGTTTTCCGCAGTTTTTATTTTTCTCCCAAGTAATAACTTGTCAAAAACTGACCTAATCATTCTCATGAACATCAGTTCAGCAGGCAACATGCCTGAAGACTTTTTTAATATGCTCAGCATCCTGACCATGAGATTCACTTTCTATGAGTATACCGCCAAAGTAAGCTATAGCAAAATCTGATCCTGCAAGCATAGTGTCCATAACTTGTTGGAAAGTACCTGGTGCTATCTTTATACCAAAAGGAAATCAATTAAATTTATACAATCCTTTATGGGTATTTATCATTAATAACTTTGAACATTCCTCATCAACTCGAACCTGCAGGAATGCTTCAGACAGGCTGAATTTAAAAAAAAATTTTCTTCCATTTAACTTTGCAAAAATTTCTTCCAGACTTGGTAACAGGTAATTATACGGCATCAAACATTCATTTAACCCTGTTGAAAAATCAGTTCATACATGGGTTTATTATTTTTTTTTTTTTCATGACATGAACTGTTGGGGACACTCATTTAGTGTAATCAATTTTTTCAATAACCCCAAGCTTTTCAAGTCTATCCAATTCTTCATTGACGTGTTTCAATGCTGCAAAAGGTACAGTTCTTTTCGGTTTAAATTCTGGTATAGCATTTTCTTTTACTTGAAACTTCACCTTTATTTTGGTGCAAAGACCTAATTCATCAGAAAAATCTTCAAGAAAAATCTTTTTTGATTCTTTTTAAAATTCCCCTGATGCCTTATTTGTACTGTTGGAAGAACCGTTCACATTTTTACGTGGTCTGTAGCTGGTCTGTGATTTCAGCCATAAGTACAATATCATTTGCTGATTGGAGTTGTGTTAGTTGTTTGTCATTGATGTTCATGCCATTTGTTTACTTGATGTGCTCCAGACATAGCTAGACAATGCCATACATGCCAGACTCTTTGATGGCATCATCCTACCTGTGCTCTAATAAAAAAAGTGAGTTGTAAGCTATTAAGAAGAGGACAGCACATCAATTGACTCTGATGCAAAGGTCCATGGAAAGATCCATGCTAGGAATATCATTAAGAGAGTACATTTGAAATGAGAACAAAGTAGTAAATGGCGTAACCACAGAATACCAAAAGCACAAGCTCTGCTGGGCCAGGCATGTTGCAAGGTTTTCAAAGAACAGATGGAGTTGTGCAGTTTCCGAGTGGTATCTAAGAGACTGGAAAAGGCCACTTGGGAAGATGATTTAGTCATGCAGTTTGGGCCAAGGCAGAGAAGAATGGTGCAATCAAAACAGAATTGGAAGCACCTTGTGACCAGAGGTGTATAACCACATCTGATGATCTAATCAATACAGTAATAACATGATATATATATACACACACACACACACACACACACACACACACACACACATATTATGATTTTAAACATGGTAGTATTAATAACTTGTTGTTAGAATTCAATATGTGTGTTTTAGAATAAAGCATTAGGTGATTACAGAGCATAATATTAATGAATGACAAAGGAAGAGGAGCCATGTAACTGACTTCGTTAACTTACAGCTGTTTCTACTATAAGAAGCAGCTGTGTGCCAATGATATCATCATCATCATCATCATCATCATCATTGTTTAACGTCCGCTTTCCATGCTAGCATGGGTTGGACGATTTGACTGAGGACTGGTGAAACCGGATGGCAATACCAGGCTCCAATCTGATTTGGCAGAGTTTCTACAGCTGGGTGCCCTTCCTAAAAATCACGTTAATGATTTTTATCAAATAGTCAGCATGCTATAAAAATTTATAGGCAATTAATACATTAAATTAATAATAATGTACAAATGTATATAATTATATTAAGGAAGATCAGGTGAAAAAGACCTTTTATCAGCATGCTTGAAGTGCCAATACCTTCAAAAACTACCAAAAACTCCAGCTAAAATATACATGTGGCTGAAAGTGAGCTAGTGAGAGAAAATTAAAAAGACCTCCTGTTAATTGCGAATTGGTTCCAATTTCTGGATTAAAGCAAATGATGTATTTCCCCTCTCTGTGTATTGTGTTGATGATGGAAAAAAGCTATTTTTTGCTTTAATCCAGAAATTGGAATCAATTCACAATTAACATAAGGTCTTTTTAATATTCTCTCACTAGCCCACTTTCAGCCACATGTATATTTTAGCTGGAGTTTTTGGTAGTTTTTAAATATATATATATGTGTGTGTGTATATATATATATGTTTTAACTTGTACTTTCTTCAGTCATTAGACAGTAGCCATGCTGGTGCACCATTTTTAGGAATTGTAGTTTCCATGAATTGACTCTAGTACTTATTTTCTAACCCTTTCAACCTGGAAATTTTCCTCAAGATTTGCATGCATTTTCTCTAAAATTTTGGTAAAACTATATAGTGTAGATGCATATTAGACAGTTTATGACGGTGCCAATTATGTAGACACTATTTTTAATCTGGTACATATTTGTATCATTTGTTTTCTAATCTACCATACACGTACCATTTATTTCAGTGTCATCGAGCTTTCCTTTTGCAGTATTGATAGTGAGGACTGAAAAAAATAATATAGAATCATGTTAAATACTATAAGTTGCTAGAATAAAATAGTTATGTTATATTTTCGTGATATTTATCTTAACTATTTATTTATCTTCAAGTAAAAATCTCTGTATTCATTTCAACTGATATACTGAAAGTTTCTCTATAGAACAGTTTTATAACACAATTGGTACTATCTTAGCTATACAACAAAATACAATGGTACAAGTGTGTACCTATACAAAACTACAACATTACAGGTGTGTACCACTCAAAATTATTTGCTTTTAGAAATATGTAATGCAACATTGTTGCAAGAATATTGCTATCGAATGCTTATAAACTATGCACAATGTTTATGATTAAATAAATACGTTTACAGTGGAAAAAATGTTATAAATAACTTACCAAAGCATGAGAATCAATAATAAACACTTAAAAGCAATGAGTAATGGTGGGGGGGTAGGTTGTACACATGCAAGCCTTTTGAGCTGACATTATAGTGTCGTACACTCTGATCATACATCTGGCACTACATACTTACCAGAAAAACTGGAGCGGTACTATACTACATCACATACAATGGGAATTTTAAAGATTTGGGTTGGAAAGTTTTTGACTGATACAAATATATACCAGCTGAGCCAAAAGAGTTAAAAGCTTGGCACTTATTCTATTGGTCACTTTTGCCAAACCACTAAGTTACAGAGACATAAGCACACCAGCACCAATTGTCAAGCAGTAGTGAGGGATAAGAATGCACTCAAATGCACATACATACACACACACACACACACACACACACACATACACACACATGATGGGCATTTCTCAGTTTCCCTGTCTGCCAAATCCTCTCACAGGGCTTAGATTGGCTCAAGGCTATAGTAGAAGACACTTGTCCAAGGGGCTATGCAGTGAGACTGAAACTAGAACCATGTGGTTGGGAAGCAAACTTCTTACCACACAGCCATGATGTAGTTTTCTCAAATATCATTATGTGATGCACCTGGACACTTTGTCATTGATGTTTCCTGGGGTCAGTGGGTGATTTGGATCTTTCAACAGTCAGGCACCCTCACCTGTGCATCCTCTGTGTGTGTGTACATCTGCACCTAGACACATCGACAGTGATCTGTCTTAGGGTCATTAGGTGTTTTATGTCTTTTATTATCAGACACCCTCACCCAAGCAACCCAGCCTGGATTGATCAATCCCCAGCCCATGCCCAGTTAATACTACTTCTGATATCACTATTCCTGGCAGCACTACCTTTTCCAGGGTTCACACCCTGTTATTTTGTTCTATACCAGCTGTACTCAGGTTTCTGCAATCAGAGAGGATGGAGATCTTAGTTTTCTTGATTTTGTTTCTTATTGTTCCATTTTTTGCATCAACTTTCTTCATGATTCTTTTTTCACATTTTTTCTTCTTTTCTCGTTGTCCTGCATCTCTGTTTTTAGAATATATACAACAGAGAAGCAGAGTCTGAAAGACCATTTGAAGATACATGGCATATTTTATAAATATCACTAGTTAAAGTATCATAAAAGCATGAAACTATTTGTAGCTCTTTCAGCTGTGTATTAAACTGATATTTATCTCACACTGGAGGAAGTACTTTTTTCGTTGATTCTACCTATATTGAATCTATAAACTATATATATAACAGTGGGCTTCTTTCAGTTTCCATCAACTAAATCTACTCAAAAGGCATTGCCCTTGGTGCTGCTTAGTGGGACTGAACAAAAGATCACATGGTTGGGAAGCAAGCTTCTCAACCACACAGCCACACTTGTTCAGCTATATAGTTAGGACCATGATATCTTTACATTCTTTCAGACCCAAGAAATGAAGTATGAATCCAGTACTGGGCTCAGTTCTTTTCTCTTTCTGCTTCTTGTCCTTGGTTTGTATCAAACATTCAAAATAGTCTAAATGCTGATTAAGCCTGATAATTTACTATCATTAGGGTGTGTATACATGTGTGTGTGTGTGTGTGTGTGTGTGTGTGTGTGTGTGTGTGTGTGTGTGTGTGTGTGTGTGTGTGTGTGTGTGTGTGTGTGTGTGTGTGTGTGTGTGTGTGTGTGTGTGTGTGTGTGTGTGTGTGTGTGTGTGTGTGTGTAAACCGTTTAAGAGTCCATGAGTCAGGAAAAAATGCATTCGTATTTATTTATTTATACGTGACTGTATCGGTGCAACCTCACTCTCCTGCAAATAACTAGACTCCTTCTTCTCTTTTGTCCAATCCTTCCATCCTGCCCTCAAATTCTCCTGCACTATTTCCAACACTTCTATCGCATTTCTTGACATTTTGGTCAACATACTATAGTCTGTTCTCACTACCTCCATCCACTACAAACACACTGACTCACACTCATACCTTAACTTCTCCTCCTACCCTACCCAAAACAAGCTCTCCATCCCCTACTCCCAATTCCTCCATCTGCAAGGGCTCTGTAGTGACAACCATGACTTTTAGACTAAGTCTCAACTCATGACTCGCCACTTCATCCTTCGTGGATATCCCCTCACCACTATCCACACAGCCCTTGCCAGAGTACGTTCTGTAGACTTTGCTTCTGCTCTCTCTCCCCGCACCCACCCTGCTGTTGCTTGTCTCTCGTTTCCCCTCACCTACCACCACTCCACTCTTCCCCTCCAATGCACCATTCTCTGAGCCTTCCAGCGACTCCTCACAGATCTTGCCCAACCTATCCCTTCCCTCCTCCAAATGAGCCCATAACCTGCATGACCTCTTGATCCACAGTTTCTTTCCTAACCTGGCTCGTTCCCCTACTCCCACCCATGCTACTGCACTTGCTCCTACTTCTCCAACATTACCATCCTCACAGGCACCCACCCATCTTCATCCCTCTCATATCACCAACTCCTTTATCTGCACTTCTAGCAACATCATTTACTGCATCTCCCTCTTTTTTGGCCCTTCTCTGTACATCGGTCAAATGGGATGCCGCTTGCCTGACTGGTTCACGGAGCACCTCCAAGACATCAGACTCGGCAATGACACCCTCGTCTTGCACCATTTTTGCTCTACCAATCATTCACTACAACACCTCTGTGCTCAAATTTTCTTTGCACAGTGGCCATCCAGACTCCTGACTTCGTCATGAACAGGAATTAATCTTTTCTCTTCGCTCCTTTTTGTCACATGGGCCCAACCCCTCCTCTCTTCATCTGACACCCCTCTTCTCCTCTCTTCACCTGACACCTACTTCCTCTCTTCACTCTTACCCACCTTCTCTCTTCATTCATACCCCCTCTACATACCCCCTACTCCTACCCCACACCACTCATACCACACTGCGACCCCATACCACCCCACCACATCACCCCACACCACTCCACACACCACTAGCACTGACCAAACCACTTCCCAGCACCCACACTACACACCATCATCTGTACACCCACACACCATCATCCACATACCCACACATTACAAAAGCACACACACACATGTACACGTCAAAATCACTAGCCCCTACTCATACACACACATGCATGTGCACCTTCATTTTGGGATCACCAATACTTTATTATCTCCCCTTCTTTCTACCACTCTTGTCAAACCTTTTTTCTCTCAACCAGTTGCCATGCTTGATTGCTAAACCCACACATTCTTTTCTATTCTTGCTCTGTTTATATTCTCTTATTCTTTATATATATATATAGATACATACATACATACATACATACATACATACATACATACATACACGCACACATGCATACATATATATATGTCTAGAAAACTCAGCTGCTTAAACTTTGTCCATTGTCCACATTCACTTGTTTGAATAAGTGAATATTCATTCTCAAACTGCATGCTTGTTTGGTCTGTGTACCTGCCTATATATATATATATATATATATATATATATATATATATATATATATATATATATATATATAAGCTGCAGTGAATAACTGTCATCTAAATTATGCAAAAATAAAAATAACACTAACACCTAATTTTAACAGATATATTTACCAAAATTGCATAAAAATATCTTGAAATACTATAGAGTAAATTCATTCAATAAAATCGCCACTAGCTTCAACCACGGCCTCCAGACGACTTCAGAATCTCCTGCAGCTCTTCTGGATGGTTTCCTTGTTTAAGTTGGTGAATGTTACCATAATCCTTGCAATCTGGGGTGTTAGGTGCCAGGGGTGATGTGGTTGCAGAAATTGTCTGACAGCCATGACTAGGTTCTCCTGCTTGTGTGAGATGGTGCAGAGTCCTGTTGCTAGACATAGGGTCTTCCAGCAGCCACCCTCTTGACCCAGGGCAGCACCTCCTCCAAACATGTGATGTAGGTTTCCATGTTGAGTCTGAGGTAGTGTGAGAAGATGAATGGAAGCATAACATCACTATCACTAGTAATCACTCTAAACACCATGATGTTGGCTGGATGTTTGATTTTTATCTCACTCTCAGTACATTTCCTCAGATTGCACTATCCTCTGATTGACACCCAAACACTCTGAAATGTTCCTATTAGAACTTCCTGCACAAATGCCAAGCAGCACAGCATGTCTTTTCCAAATTTCTTGCAGAATGAATTGTATCATGGTGCTGTTTTTTTCAAAGATGGTGCCCAACTGACCCTACGATACTGTGTAGTCAACAAAATCAAAAACAAGCAATGCACATGCATGAAATTAAAAATATAAAATGGCAACAATTTACTCATCACACCCTATATATATGTGTGTGTGTGTGTGTGTGTGTGTCTTCATGTCTGCGTTTGTCCCTCCCCAACATTTGACAACTGGTA
This sequence comes from Octopus bimaculoides, assembly GCF_046866305.1. Classification (NCBI taxonomy): domain Eukaryota; kingdom Metazoa; phylum Mollusca; class Cephalopoda; order Octopoda; family Octopodidae; genus Octopus; species Octopus bimaculoides. The sequence continues at coordinate 36,453,919 of NC_142939.1, forward strand.
TTAGTATTTACATTCCTGTAACTTGGCAGTTCAGCAAAATTGACCACTAGAATATGTACCAACGTTAAAAAAAAAAAAAGTAATAAGTACACAGGTCAATTCATTTAACTAAAAATTCTTCAAGGTAGTGCCACAGTCTAATGACTGAAACAAGTAAAAGATGAAAGATACATATGGAGAAACATTTATATTTATATGGTTGTGTAAAAACACATGCTCATAATCATGTGTGTATGTACGTGTGTGTGTGTATATATATATATCCTGTGTCTTAGTGTATGTGTGGCTGCTGTGCTATTTACAGTTGGTGCATTATGGGAGTAAATGTAAGCTATGACTACATCCTGTATTTTTCTCTGCTCTGCTCTTCTAATATTTCATTCTCTCTCTCTCTCTCTCCCCTCTCTCTCTCTTTCTCTCTCTCCCCCCTCTCTCTTTCTCCCCCTCTCTCTCTCTCCCCCTCTCTCTCTCTATCTATCTATCTTTCTCTCCCCTCCTCTTTTCATTGTTTTTCTTTGGTAGTTTTTACACTATCTTTAGTGGAGGTAGTAGGAGGTAGTAATGGAATCCAAAATTACTCTCTCTAATGCTTTCTATGTTCCACTCTGTCTGTTTTTTAGTCTCCCATACTCATTTCTACTACCTCTTTATCATCCTCCCTTCACTCTCTCTCTCTCTCTCTCTCTCTCACTCTCTCTCCTACACACACACATACACACTTCTCTGTCTCTCCTCCTGATGGATGCTAGCTAACCAATATGACTCATGGCACAAAACTTTTGTCTGTTTGTTGTTATAGGATAATTCTGCCATTACACTTTTTTCACATAAATACCAAGTATTTATGTTGCATACATTAACCTCTCATACATATTTGTCTGTGTGAGCAAATGTGAATGTGTTTATTTAACTATATGCATACGCACTTGCACACACATACATACACATGAGTGCACACACATACACACATACATACACGCAGTAATTATCATTCACACATAGTGGTAGATAAAGATGTGAGCTCTGAGTGGTTCTTCTCAATGCCAGACATAGCAGCTAATACCAGAAAGTACAACACCCTACTGGTTCTTGGTACTCTCTGAAATACAAAAAATGTGAGTGTGTTTATTTAAGTATATGCATACACACATACGTGCACACACACACACACACACACACACACACACACACACACACACACACACACACACACAGATACACAGTAATTATCATTCACACATAGTGGCAGATAAAGATGTGAAGTTTGAGTGGTTGTTCCCAATGCCTGAAAGTACATCACCCTGCTGGTCCTTGTTCTCTCTGACATACAAAAGACCATGGCTTCAACACCTTTTATCAAAGGTCTGCTTAATCAGAGCAAAATTGGTGGAGTATACTGCCACAAATAAAAGATCCTTTATATGGTAGGTTGACCTGCTAGAAATGGTAGCTAATGCTCCATCAAATCACATCCTACTGCCTTAAAAATGAAAGACTGCATTAGAGAAAATGTACTCACTGGGAACTATTATTATTATACATACTTAGCGATATTTCATCTGCTGCTACATTCTTAGTTCAAATGCCACCAAGGTCGACTTTGCCTTTCAGGGTCAATGTAATTGACTAGTCCCCCACCATACACACAAAATTTCATGTCTTGTGCCTTTGGTAGAAAAGATTATATATGGATTATCCCAAGTTCACCCAGCAGAGAGACCAGCTATTTAAACTGACAGGTATATCATCAGAACTATGAAAGATATAAAGACTAAGAAAATGCCTGGACTACCAATGATAGTTGTTGAGAAAGTCAAAATATCGAGGAAAGTAGGATGCATGCTAGGTACTTGCCTAGTCAAGCAGGTAATTCATAAAGTGGTCATTCTAACAGAAGCATCAAACTAATGGGGAGATCTAAGCCATGATGATTATTACTGATTTCATAGAACAAACTATTACACTTAACATTTGTTGATCCAAAGGTTTTGATAGAATACCATACTAGTTGTATGGCTTATAAGAACCATATAAGCCTTATAACAAAATGCTGTCTGCAAGGTGAAAATTAGCAATGGGTTCACTGAGGAATTTAGTGTGGTTGGTATTAGTAAATTGAGCTAGATATGGGATGTATATGAAAAATAACAGAATTGGGTAAATAAGTGTCAAGCAATCCAAGTGGAAGAAGTATGTATTAGAAGAATAACAAGGAAGACTTGGGGAAAAAGTGGTGAAAGCTGACCTCAAGAAGCTAAACATCCTAAAAGGGATGATAAAGGACTGCAATAAGTAGCAAGAGATTATGCTCATTTGATGTGGAATCATTATCTGAAAAATGCAGTTTCCTCCACAAAATTTGTGCAAGATGGAAGTGTGTTTCTGCCATAAAAAATGCATCCTGTACACACTGTGAAGTGGTTGGTATGAGAAATGGTGTCAGAACAGACATTGGAGCATAATACAATCTTTGGACTTATTGAATCTTGCTTAACTGTCCAACCCATGCCAGCATGGAACAAGGATAATAAATGATGACAACGACAATGATTGGTCTCCCAGATTTTGCATTGATCTTTATTTTCTTTGCCTCTACAGATGGGGGAAAGAAATAGAGAGAAACATACACACAAAAACACACATGTTCATACATACATACACACACACATATATATATGTATGCATGTGTGTATACATGCACATCTATCTATCTATAGTATATATATATATATATATATATATATATATATATATATATATATATATATATATATATATATTGTATATATATATATATATATATATATGTGTGTGTGTGTGTGTGTATATATCTATATCTATATATATATATATATATATATATATATATATATATATATATTCCTCTAATATATTATATATATATATATATATATATATATATATAGATATAGATATAGATATATATACACACACACATATATATATATATATACAATATATATATATATATATATATATATATATATATATATATATATATATATATATATATTGTATATATATATACATATGTGTGTGTGTATATATATCTATATCTATATCTATATATATATATATATATATATATATATATATATATATATAATATATTAGAGGAAAAATCAAAACCAAAACAGAACAAGTATTTCAAGTCATTTAGCATAATTTAATTAGGGTAACCTTAATTAAATCATTCTAATTAAATTATTCTAAATGACTTGAGATACATGTTCTGCCTTAGTTTTGATATTTCCTCTAATATAATATATACCTGCCATAACGGAATCCTAACATAGATCTCTAGCTGTGATCTTGGAACCTAAAAGGACAGGACATTCGGAGTTTTCAATCTTCAGTTGAGAAGCAGATCGTCTTTGCAGTTTCGGCCAGTTAATCTCGAGACTGCTCTAATCTGGCCAGCTCCAAGGAAATCTAAGCTAAGAGCATTAGATTCTTTGGAAGAAAGCAAGCAAATGTTTACAAAAACAAAGACGGAAAGACAAAAACGGAGAAATGGTACACAATTACAAATACAAACAATAGGACATTAACAACAAGTGTCTTTTGACTAAGGATGAATTAAATTAAGCTGGCATATGTGGAAGTGAAGCCTTATGGCAGGAACATTGGAGATAAATGTCATGGGAAGAAATACCAGAGATGCTGCACAGCTAGTAGTGGATCCATGAAAGAAAAGTCAAGCTTGGCTGACCACCAGTCACATGGAAGGAGGGGAGAGAGGTAGTGGATAGAGGGATTGAAGAATTAGGGCGGGATGAGAAAGAGAGAGAAAAAACAGAAAGAGACAGACTGAGGTAAAATGATGAGAATGAAGGGAGTACTAAGAAATGTGAGAGAGGATGAGAGCGAGAAAAAGAAAAGTGGAAGGAACACAGAAAGTGTGAAAGGAGCTGAAGGAAAGAGTAAGAGTCGTACAGAATTTATATATATATATCTGTACTTACATACAGGAGACCAAAAGTGTACGTATGCTGATATATATATATATATATACTTACATACAAGAGACCAAAAGTGTATGTATGCTGATATATATATATATATATATATTTATATTAGAAATAATACATTTCTAAATCTCTCAGAGAGACTTAAGCAGTAGTGATGCAATAAAGTAGTTGTATACTGCCAACTTAACGTGACAGTCCCAATAAGGGAATATACTACTGCTATTTAGCCCTAGGAAGCTGGACCGCTTCCTGTCGGCCTTGACACATACATACATACATACATATACACATACAAACAAACAGACAAGCTTTCTCAGTTTCTGTCTACCAAATCCCACTCAGAAGGCTGGAGTAGCAATCTCTTGACCAAGATCCTCTATCAGACCTGTATCCACATGCTAGTGAAACAAACTCAACTACACAGTTCACAGTTACATCCATGTGCCTCAATTATTTTTACTAATAAATGTGTTGTTCATGTAACGATGGATGTGAACCACTAATTTCCATTGACAACTAGTAGCTATCCCTAACTTTGGGATTGAACGAGCTGGATATATAATGAGGATATGATTTCAGAAGAATGAAATGTAAATTCATTCCTGAAGAGATGTGTTCTCAAAATTTGAAAGGATAGAGTTTTAGTTTCTTAGTCTACCAATTTTGACACTCCACAATTCCTGGAAAGGTGTTAATAGCCCTTAATGAGAGGAAGGAAATAGTTGTTATAATTGATAAATATGAAGATATAACAGAATTCTTTCGTGTTCACTACACTAAGTAGCACTTCACTATATAGTTTTACAGATTGCATCCTTGGTAAATTCTCTGTCATTTAAATCACTTAATCAGTGAATAAACTTCACAAAAACACTATATCTTCTCAAAATTATTCTGCACTCTGGTATGTATTTATTAGACTGCAATTCACTACAGGGCCAGCAAATTCAATGGGTGGGGTAAGTCAACTATGTAAACTCCAGTCCTCATCTGGTACTTATATCATTGACACTGAAAGGATGAAAGGCAAAGTTAACTTCAGTGGAATTTGAACATAAGAATGGACGAAATGCCACCAAGCATTTTGCCCAGTGTGGTAATGAGTTTGGCAGTGTGCCACCTTGAAGAAATCTTGTAATATTGATTTCAAATTTTAGCACAAGGCCAGAAATTTCAGGAGAGGGGTAAGTCAATTATATCAATCTCAATGCTCAGCTGATACTTATTTTATTGATCCTGAAAAGATAAAAAGCAAAGTCAACCATGGTAGAATTTGAAATAAGAACATAAAGACAAACAAAATATCACTAAGCATTTTGCCCAGTGTGCTAATATTACTATCAGCTTGCCAACTTGAAGAAATCTAATATTAATTTCAAATTTTGGCACAAGGTCAACAGTTTCTGGTTAGGGGTTATGTCAATTACATCAACCCCAGTACTCAACTGGTACTTATTCTGTTGCCCCCAAAAGGATGAAAGGCAAAGATGGATGAAATGTTGCTAAACATTTTGCCTGCCATGGTAACGATTCTGCCAGCTCAACGCCTTAGCAAATCTAATAATATTGATTTCAAGTTTTGGCACAAAGACATCAAGTCTGAGGGAGAGAGTAAGTTGATTAATTGACCCCAGTGCTCAGCTGGTACTTATATATTGTCCCTGAAAAGATGAGAGGCAAAGTCGACCTTGGCAGAATTTGAATCCATAATGTAAAGATGGACAAAATGTCACTAAGCATTTTGCCCAGTGTACTAATGATTTTGCTGACATGCTGCCTTAGGAAATCTAATAAAATTAAAACATATTTGATTTTGTCACTGTACTTGTGAAAGGTCAGACTTATTTCTTACTGCATGTCTCTGATTTTATCAATTCAAATTTCAGAATTCATTGTTTTGTTGTCACCAACACTAATGAGTTTGCTTCATTAGTGGGTTAAATTTCATTTGATTTAGCACTTTAGTTTTTTCACTCACTACTCTAAATATGTTAGTCTGCACTTGACTTATAGTTGATATTGACCATTGGATGAACACTGGTGTGTTTCTGGTATTTATTTTACTTTGAGAGAATTAAAAGCAAAGCCAGGATTTTAATTCAAAATGCAGCAAAGAATTTTTGATATCAAGACACTGTCCTTTCTATAACACTAATCATACTATTCATAATAGCAATATTTTTAATAATTTTACATTTATATATCTGATTGGTTGGTGGGTATAGTCATAAGTGGCTGCCCTATAATTGTTTGTGATGTAAAAAAAAGTTAAGTCTTTATTTTCAGCAAACTAAGACACTCTTATATTTTCATGTAAGTTTCAGAAAATAGTGTTACAAATATTTTCTTTACTGAGATATGCCTGTCACTAATGTTTACTTTTCTAAGATATACCAGTTTTTCTCTGTGGATGGATAGAGCAGTCCAGAATTTGAATTTTTTTATTTTGGAGGAATAATTATGCTATTGCCATTGTATGTCCTTCCAAGTTCAAAACACTTGAATGTGAAATATGAACGCTAAATGTATGTCAGTCTAACATACTAAACCAATGTTATATGCTTTGTACATAGATGACTGCAATCTTCTAGCATTATAGCTTCAGGAGTAAAGTTTGAACTTATTCCTATAAGTAATGTGCATTTGATGATGACAATGAGGCTAAAAGCAAAAAATGCTAAGCTTCAATATTGCACTAAAATTCGTAGTTACGTGAATTTATTGATTGCCAAATTGCTGAACAAACTGACATTACTCCATAACTAAGAGCTTGGTCTGTTTTAATATTTAACTTTTGCTAGCTCAGCCCATATAGATTTGAAACAATTTCCTGTGAATGGTAGTGAGAGCACTGCATAATTGTCAAATGTTTCATTAGCTTGCAGTGCTCACTTTAAAGCATCCAACGGGTTATTTTATTTTTTTAAAACTTACCTATTTTTTTTTTATTGGAATGGTATATAGGAAGGGACTATGCATATGACCTTTGCAAACTTTCCAAGACCAGAGCTACTGACACAGCTAATGCTCCACTTGAACAAGTAATTGTAAAATGATTCTAAAATAGGCAAGAAGACCAAATGTTCAGCATTCCCATAATTAAAGTTCAAAATGTAGACAATGAAGAAGAGTACTGCATTCTTGCATGTAAGTTTGATGTTTGGTGCATATGTAGTTAATTATTGCAATTGAGTAGAAGTACTTTATCTCAGGGCTGGTTTAGCTGACTAATTGTATTGGTATCCATTATGGCTATTCACAAATTCTCCTTGACATTTGTGTGTGTAAAAATATCCACTCATACTATTCAGAAACAAATATTCTTAGAATTCTAAAATACTTTTTCAAGGAAATAGTTTTAACTCATTTAAACCATATATCTTGGCAGCAAATACGAAAAAATATGTTGAATTCTGAGAATATTTATGTCTTTGAATGTATGAAGAGGTATTATAAATCCTGTCTGTTCATTTATCTATCCTGATATTTTATTATAATATTTTTTACCACCATGTTAATTGAAGTTAGGTATATTCTGTTTAATATAGAATTTTTTCAGCTCTATAATATTATAAAACATTTTTACACAGCTTGGTCATTATAAATTCATTTTATATTGGTTAAAGTTTAGATATTCTTCTATTCTGATTCAGTGTCACTCACTAGAGTACATAAACAATACTGGCTATGCGCACGCATGTGTGTGTGTGTGTTTTATATATACACATATATATGCGTGCATACATACATACATACATACATACATACATACATACATACATACATACATGCACGTGTGTGCATATGTCTGCTTAAAGTTGCACTTTTTAAAAAATTTGCTAGTTACAAGTGGTAATACTGTTGTCATTTCTCCTGTCAACAAATTGTTTACTAACTTTGTGCCTTCAGAGACATGTAAAATAAGAGATTCTTTACTTGCAAATTAGGTAAAGGTCAGTGACATGGAGGGTATGTAGCTGTGAAACAATGCCTGAATAACATATTCATCTAACCCATGTTAGCATGAACAAAAAGCACATAAAAGCAAACAAAATGTTTATGTACATGCACACACACGCATACGCACACATATAGATACACACACACACACACACATACGATGATACATACATACATACATACATACATACATGCATGCATGCATGCATGTATCTATTCACATATTAACCACCTTCATATTAGACCATTATCAGCACTGTCACCAACATCATTATCAATGTCATTATAAAAACTACCATCGTCATTCTCTTCCAGTTTTGTGTCTTAGGATGTGGGAGAGGTAGAAATTGTTGTCAGTAGTTACAGTTATAATGCAGTGGTGATGATGTTTGGGATATGGTGAGAATAATTGTCTGTATCAAGGAGAAAATGATGCTGGTGATACTGATGGTGACAGTAATAATCACTTGGTATTGTGATGGAGAAGCTAGTGTTGTATGACGTTGTTTAATAACCTCCACTATAGATGACATTGGCAGTCATTTTCAGTAGACTGACTGATATTGTTAAAATTAGATTCTCTGGCAACATCCTTCCCTTAGTTTTTTATTGTGACCCACTAAAATGATGAAGTTCCTTAGTAAAAACAAAACTAATTTGTTGTGTTTGTTTATAAACCAGGTAAGGCATAACGCAATCATGATTTATTCCTCTTAAATCAAAGTTAAAATCAAATCAAATCACAATCAAATGGAAATTGTAGTTGTGACCAATGCCAGTGCTGCCTGACTGGCTCCATGCTGGTGGCACACAATAAGTACCATGCATGCATGGGTCATTGCCAGTGCCACCTGAACTGGCTCCCTGTGCCAGTGGCACGTAAAAAGCACCATCTGAACATGGTCGATGCAGCCTCCCCGCTCTGACTGGCTACTGTGCTGGTAGCACGTAAAAAGCACCATCTGAACGTAGCCGATGCCAGTGCCACCTAACTGGCTCCCGTGCCAGTGGCACATAAAAAGCACCTACTACACTCTTGGAGTGGCTGATGTTAGGAAGAGTATCGAGCCGTAGAAACACTACCAGATCAGATTGGAACCTAGTGCGGTCTCCTGGCTTCCCAGTCACCAGTCAAACCGTCCGACCCATGCCAGCATGGAAAACAGACGTTAAATGATGATGATGATGATGATGATAAAAGTTAGTATAATGGTGATTATTCTCCTGAGTAGACTTCATAATCAACGTTGGTTGGTCACCAGTTTATAATGGTTTTGATTATCGGTTTATAAAGGTTTTGACTTGGAAGCGATAATAAATATAATTATTTCTTCAGTAGGAATCTATGGTGATAAACCCGACACTTATAACTTAATTATAAGCATTTACCAGCATACATAAATCTTAACTCAGGCTGCATAAACACTGTGGTGAATTATACACACCAAGACACTCAACGTGTATGTATGTTGAAGATAATAAACCTTACTCTTCTTCACTGCTATAATAACAATTTCATAGTTGCAGAAATAAATTTCACCAACAGGTTGAAGAAAATGAAGAAAGAGAAATTATTTACTAAATTATTTTATTTACATACATATAATATTTACAGTACATTTTTATAAGTCAAAAGAAAACTGTTGTAGAGAATTACAACATAAAATTTATGTTAACTAATTCTTCCATAACCAAGCTACAAGAGTTTTAAACAACAATTCAAAATAGCCTTGTTGAATTAGATAAAAGACGTGGCATAGCAATAACCAATATCTCAAGAGAGTGAGTGTCATGGAAACGAGTGACAACCAATGAACACTGAGAGTGAGTGTCGTGGAATCGAGTGACTACTAATGAACACTGATTAATTTCCCAAAAATCAGGGTTTTTATAACTGCTCATACCTGAATTATAAAATCTTTTTTTTTTTTTTAATTCCAGGAATATAAAAGTCCGTAAGAAATATATTCAAACATACTGAGAAAGTCTTTTGGGGAAAATGTACAATTCTACCACTTCTAGTTTTCTTTTCGCTTGTAGGTGATTTTAAAGTTGACTTGTAGATCTTTTTCTCAACCTTAAGTTCACTGCTTTGAGAATTGTTCTGTTTTGAGTTATTTTGAAATGTGTTGCTCAAATTTTTATTCTCATGACATGAAGACAGGTTGAAATAAACTTTTTTAACTCTGTCTAAACTGGCAATTTCCTTTTTACCATGCATATCCAAGGTCATAGTTTTATCTTTAATTGACAAAACTTTAAAAGGTCCAGTGTATTTATAATTCTGTGAATGATGACTGACATCATTACGTACAAATACATGAGTCCAAGAATTAATATCAGAAGGGTCGAAACTTTTAATATTTTGTAATTTACTTGTAAAAGAAGGAACATCAGAGAGAAATCTCTTGAGTCGGGTTACATAATTGTTAATATCTACATTAAAAGAATTGGTTTCTTCAAACATTTGGCAAGGTAGAGTTAATGTTGTTCCATAACAGCAGTTCAGCAGGAGAATAAAAATTTAAGCAGAAGGCTGCATGTTCAAATCACAACAGGGTCACCAATTTCTAACGGTGATTATTCTCCCAAGTAGACTTTGTAATTAACGTCGGCTGGTCACCAATTTATAACGCTTTTGATTATCTGGTTTATAAAGGTTTTGACTTGGAAGAGATAATAAATATAATCATTTCTTGAGTAGGAATCTATGGTGATAAACCTGTCACTTATAAGCATTTACTAGCATACATAAATCTTAACTCAGGCTGCATAAACACTGTGGTGAATTATACACACCAAGACACTCAACGTGTATGTATGTTGAAGATAATAAACCTTACTCTTTTTCACTGCTATAATAACAATTTCATAGTTGCAGAAATAAATTTCACCAACAGGTTGAAGAAAATGAAGAAAGAGAAATTATTTACTAAATTAGTTTATTTACATACATATAATATTTACAGTACATTTTTATAAGTCAAAAGAAAACTGTTGTAGAGAATTACAACATAAAATTTATGTTAACTAATTCTTCCATAACCAAGCTACAAGAGTTTTGAACAACAATTCAAAATAGCCTTGTTGAATTAGATAAGAGACATGGCATATCTCAAGAGGGTGAGTGTCATGGAAACGAGTGACAACCAACGAACATTGATTAATTCCCAAAAAATCAGGGTTTTGATAACTGCTCATACCTGAATTCTAAGAACTGTAACTAAAGTTAGAATTCAAAAATTCAGTAATTTTAACCAATGGGAAACAAATAATCAATAGCTATTCAGTCAACATAACTATGACATCATATTACTGCCAATAAAGGTTTATTATAACTTGCTACAATAGCATTTGTTGGGAAATTGGTATTTTAGTTATTTGACAGTATGGTAGAAACTCAGATTTTTACACATGGGAATAGTTTTGTACCCCTGCCCTCTCGCAGCCAAATCATAGTGTGTGAACAGCAACCACTTGATTATAATTCAATACTACATTCAAGAAACTCTATTTAGTGCTCAACTTCTATAATATACTAACCACTGAAAGAATCTCTAAATGATTAGTTGGCCTATTTGAATAGTAACCAAATCTCTCTCAAATTACACTACAGAAGAAATCACATTAGGTAATATCTTTCACATTCCTAGAAAGAGGAGATAGTGATAGCTGGAACACCTTTGCTCATGCATCTGTTCAATCAAATTTGATTTGGGTTAAACAACAACAGCTTCCAAATTCCACCCATTGAATACTTTACTTTCTTTAGAACAGAGTTCACATATTCAGTTTCCCCATTATCATTGTTTAATGTCTGCTTTCCATGTTGACATAAGTTGGACAGTTTGAGAGGAACTTGAAAGCCAGAGGATTGCACTAAGCTCCAATGTCAGTTTTGGTATTTTTCTTCAGCTGGGTGTCCTTCCTATATGCCATCCACTTTACAGAATATACTGGATGCTTTTTTCATGGCACCAGTACTAGTGAGGTCACTATTAAATCAAAAACTGATCTAGTGGTTATTCATTTAGCTGATTTTGTGACGTCTGTTTTAGTAAATATTGAGAAAGGTTTATTAGTAGAGGAATGCATTGGCAGAATTCATAGAATGTCAGATAAAATTTCAAGTAGTATTTAGTTGTATTCCTTTATGTTCTAAGCTCAAATTCACTGCAGTCAACTTTGCCATTCATCCCTTTGTAATTTATAAAATTAGGTACTCGCCAAGTACTGCCCTTCTATCAAAGTACTTGTGATTTTGTGCCAATGTGAGAAATCACTTTAGTTATTATTACTATTATTTCTTATAGTAATGTCCTGAAATCCATAGGACTGGTACCAGCTCTTCACTTTCTGTAGAATTGAGTAGATGAAAGAGAAATGCACCCATCTCTAGATGGGCGAATAATTTATCACATGTATCTTTCCTTACAAGTTTAGTTGAAACTCAGTACTAAACCACTGAATCATTTAATCTAAGAATCTTCAATACTTAGTGGACAACTATACTACACAGAATTTTTCTTTATTCATTTATCAAAATTCGTACATAAAATTATCATGATGGTTTTAATTTAAATCTAAATGCTTTAAAACAGGATTTAATATGAAATAAATCAGAGTAGTTTCAAGTGACTTGATACCAAAAAGTTAATGACTTATAGGAGCCACTAACAATCTTGTTAAAATCATTTTTCCAGTTGTTAAAGCAGTGTGATTTTATTTTTTATTATTCAGATGAAGTCTTTTTACCAATCCAACAATGTCATGAGGTAGCCCATTCTACCAGCATTCAATGTAAGTCAGTTTTATTTTTAGCATTTTGATTTCATTCTTTTGTTTTATTTTTAGCATTTTGATTTCATTCTTTTGATTTCATTCTTTTATTTTCCTAATGCTGTTGGTAAGATACTTCTGAATATCAGAAGTTTGTTGTTAAAAATGCAGTTAAAATATAACTAATCCTATTTCTGACAGGTTTTAATCTGGACTATCAACTTACACACTGCAGGATGAGGTATCAGTCACTAGGGCTTGGAATAGATTTGTCTTTGCAGATGGAGGCTATCATTAACTTTTAGTTTTTTGGGTTTTTTTTAAATATTCTTTTATTTGTTTCAGTCATTTGACTGTGGCCATGCTGGAGCACTGTCTTTAGTCGAACAAATCGACCCCAGGATTTATTCTTTGTAAGCCTAGTACTTATTCTGTTGGTCTCTTTTGCTGAACTGCTAAGTTACAGGGACATAAACACACCAACATCGGGGAGACAAACACACACACATATATATATATATATATATATATATATATATATACGACGAGCTTCTTTCAGTTTCCTTGTACCAAATCCATTCACAAGACTTTGGTCAGCCCAAGCCTATAGTAGAAGACACTTGCTCAAGGTGTCATGCAGTAGGACTGAACCCGGAACCATGTGGTTGGTGAGCAATCTACTTACCACATAGCCACTCTTGTGCCTATATGACATTTTTATTTTAATACAAAATTCACTTTTATGAAATATCAACTGTGGTTCAGTAAAAGGTACTTATGTACATGACAGTAGAGCACTAACTGAAAGGATGTGATGTACTGATAGCTATGGCACTTTAATCTTTAACAGTTCATTGTTACTACAAGTTAGAAGGTACCAGTGGGTAGTTTAGTTCACTGACAATTTTAAGATTAATTACTGATTCATTGGTTTAGTGCTGAGTTCCAACTAAACTTGTAAGGAAAGATACAAGTGATAAATTCCTGGTCCATAAGTGTATTTCTCTTTCATTTACTGCAGAAAGTGAAAAATTGGTACTAGACCTGTGGATTTCAGAGCATCACTCTAAGGAATAATAAGTAAATTAATTTCTCACAAAGTCTTATTTAACTAATCTCAGAAGGATGAAAGGCAAAGCTGACCTCAGTGAGATTTGAACTTGAAACACGAAGGACCCAACTAAATACTACAAAGAATTTTGTCTGACACTCTATGAGTTCTGCCAACACACTGCCCTACTATTACTACTTGTAATAATAATATTTAAGGATAATTAAAATAAATTGTGTGAAGACAAAATTATTTTCTTCAACAACAATATCTTGATAGTGGGCAAGGTATATAATTTTGTTAAGCAATAGGTGTTATAGCTATTTTATATTTGAATGGTATGTATGGGGTAGAAGATATCCATATTGCTCTAAAAGCAGTTGCTTCACAAAATATCAAAATGATAACATGAAATATAAATGTGAAAGTGCCACACAAAATAATAAGTATTAAAATAAACCTAAAATACTGGATGAGAGTGGCTATGAGTAAAATGACTGTCTAATGGGCAGAAGTGCCATGTATTTAAAACTTCTGTGGAAATTCTGAAATGAACTTGCTATGAGACAAAATAAATTAATCTTTATAGTTACTATAAATTTTAAATATTTCATTTACATTTCTCAACATTTGTTTTCTAGTCTCTCTCAAATACTCTTTTTCTTTTATAATTTTCTTCAAGAATGGGAATTCAGAATTCAAAGAAGAAGAAGGAGAAAAAATGGAAGAAATATACAGATATTGGTCCTTCTCCAGGACTTACCTATGATGGTCTACAGACACCTTGGCATCACCTACAGGGCATGAAAGGATTGCCAACAAGGTCTATAGTCAATAGCCCCAAATATTATTATAGTGACTTTAATGTTACAATGAATACACCAAACACCATGCCACCAATGAACACCAAATGCAGTGCTTCTCCCTCTGTGTACAGAGGAGGTGCTGGCTCCTGGCCACCATCAACAGGGGAGCTCAGCTCCGACAACTACCTTAAAATAAATCTTGACAATCATCCTGATGTAACTAAGCTACAGAATGAGCAAAATGCTCGTCGGGAAAATATGGAGCAGAGAATCAACAAGATTCGAACCAGTGCCATCCAAGCTGCTGAGAGACGCAAATTTGCTGAAATGTTCAAAGCTGTGCCAAAAGAGACACAAACCAGTGCATGCACACCACACCATGCTACATCACACCTTCTACAAGAGACAAGCTTAGCATTAAGCAACTTGTCAACAAATTCATCACCCAATGCTGTGAGAAGCATCAACAGTAACAACAGCAGCAACAATGACAGTAGTAAGAAGAGTGCAAGAGGTTCTGGCTGTCGAATATTCTCAACTAGATCAAAAATATCAGCAGCATCTCATCACATGGACAATGATGATGATGACAAAGGGGAAATAATTCCTGTACAAATACTCAGTGAAGGCCAGAAACCTCCCCCAAACAAAGATCAGATTACTTTTGGATCATTAAGATTCAGTGAGTAACAAACAGTTTTGTTGATTATTTCTTTTTTATAATTTTACTTCACCTCTAACATTGTCTTCTACTTTTGTCTCTCAATATGTATGTGCATGTGTGTGTGTGTGTGTGTGTGCATGCACATACATGTGTACCTGTATATATCATCTTTCTCTAAGGAGTAGAGCGTCAGTTCTTTTAGCCTCTTAGCTTATCTGTTTTACCAAGCCAATCATTTTTCTGTAGTAGCACTGGATTGCCTCAAGTTTTGCCACCAGTTTGACACTCTGCGGTGCCATCTAGATGACTGGGAATGAAAGTTCTCCTTAAGAGTAGCATGGTATCCTTTTTTACTAGATCTGAATGATCTCAGAATCCATCAAGCTACTGCTCTGCACAGTGTTGCCATCTTGGTAATATACACATGGAACATTGCAGCATTATACATGTGGGTTCTCAGATCATGCATCAATCCTGATTCTGAGATTGCACTATCCCCTGCTTATGTGTATTCTGATTGTAGTTTGTTGTGGGTTGATAGTGGAGTGCTTCAAGCATTAAACTGTATGTTGTTTCTATTAGTCCATTTGTATACTGTATGCTGGTCATTTTGCAGTTTTAGTATGTCATCAGGGCCCTTGAGATGAGAGTGACTGACTGTATGGCTGAGGGCATGTCTGAGAGAGCCATCATGGATAGTAGTGTTCCCAGTACAGTTCCTCAAAGGACTCTGATGCAGATTGATGTCTCCCCAGAGATCACTCAGTTTTTGACATATCATTCCATGATCAACTTTGTCAAAGACCTTGGCAAAATCAAGATATATCTCATCTACATTTGAGTGGTTGAGCTGCTATTTCAGTACCCAGTCATAATGTATTATCTGTGAGGCAGCTCCTCCAAAGACAAACAGCTTCTCCCTGGATATAGATGTATACAAATGTATATATTAATTAGTAAATGTCTGTGTGTGTGTGTTTTATGTATATGTATATATAGCTTGTATCTGTATGTGTACATACGTACATACATGCATACATGCATGCATACATACATGCATACATACATCCATGCATACACACACACACACACACACACACACACACACACACACACACACACACACACACACATACATACATATTAGAGCCAGCACTGAAGGTTTTGTTTTGTATATGAATACCTCTATGTAAACTATGCAATCAAAAATCTGCAGCGATAACTTTAAAAAGTAAGTGAATTGCACTGCTAACATGGTTGGACAGTGTTGACGTATGAAACCTTTAATATACCTTTTAGTATATGAGAGTTAGCTGAAAAGTTCATAGACTCACCGAGATACTCTCATGGAGTATCTTTAACATAGTCCCTCTTATGGTCCACACACTTCTTCTATCTGTGTTGCAGTGCTTGGATAACATTAGTAAAGAAGCTTTCATCCTGTTGGTAAAAAAAGTCGTCAACAATAGATATGACATAATCATCATCATCATCACTGCAATACTGGTTCCCAGCCAAGTGTTTTTTTCATGCTGGAGAACAGATGATAAGTAGAGTCAAAGCCACAGTCACTCACAGCAGCCATTGAAAGCAAGGATTTGTGTTGGAGCATTGTCCTGCCATAGCAGCCATACCAAAGCAGACATTGGGACCTGGTACAGTCCTCTGGCTTGTTGGCTCCTGTTGAGCCATTCAGCATATGCTAGCATGGAAAATGGCTGTTAAATGATGATGATGATATATATATGTATACACACACACACACACACACACACACACACACATATATACATATATATATATATATATATAATATATATATATATATATATATATATATATATATATATATATATATATATATATATATATATATATATATATATATAGACATGACAGAAGTAAATAGACACCCTTATAATCATCAAAATTTATTTAAATCTGAAATTTTACATTCAAATTATTTATTAATTATTATAATGTAAATATCTAATATTTACTAGACATTCGCTTTGCATTTTTCAATGCAATGATCCTATTAGGCATGCTACTGATCATATGACGAATATTCTCTTAAATTTCTTGCCAAATTTCATGGAGTAATCTCAAAAGATCTGGCTTTGAGGATGCTTTCTTTTTCTTTTCATGAAGTATCCTGTCCATTATGCCCCAGAGGTGTTCTACAGGGTTCATATCTGGTGACTGGCTTGGCTATGGAAGCTTTTTAATGCCATTCTCATTCAACAAATCTTGGGTCATTTTAGCCGTGTGACAAGGAACCATATTTTCCATAAATAAAGAATTTTCTTTAATCATTTCTCCACTGGAGAAAATTGAAAGGAGTCCTTTCTGCAATATGGACACATATTTATCTGAGTTTATGTTTCCTTCACACTCCACCAGCTCTGATTGACCATTGCTCCAAATTGCTCCCCAGACATCACAGAATAGCTGCCGTGTTTCATTGTTGGCTTCAATCTTTTCACATCAAATTCTTGATCACGGAGTCTCCAGACCCACACTTGACCACAGTCAGAAAATATAACAAATCTGGACTCAGAGAATATGACAATGTCCCAAAATGCTAGTGGCCTTTCTATCGTCTCACTGGCCCAATCGTTTCTCAATTTGATATTGGCTGGTTAATATAGTAGCCAAGTCTGTGGAGATACCTGACAGCTGCTCTGGGATTGAGATCAACTGCTATGTCAGAGGCCCTGCAATGGGGATTATCCTCTTAACAAAGTGAAGAGTCCTGTCAGAGGGCTGTAGTTGACCTGGGCGAGGTGATGTAGATTCCTTCCCCTCTCTGATGAATTGCACAGTCACTCTGTTAACTATAGAAAGCGGGATCCCAAGATTTTCTGCGATTTTATGCTGACTAATTCCACCTTCAGATTGACCCACAATACAGCCTCTTTGAAATTCGGACAAGTCCAAGGCTTCTTTTCTATGTGGCATGATTAAGCAGTTACATTTAGAACTTGAAACATAAAAATGTTGATTAATAAAAAATAAGTTAAAATAAGCATAAAACAATGTATTATGAGGTGTCTATTTACTTCTGTCATGTCTGTGTGTGTATATACACACTCACACACACACAGGCGTACAGACATGACAGAAGTAAATAGACACCTCATAATACATTGTTTTATGCTTACACACACACACACAAGTAAGTACATAAATGCAAAACAAGGTGGGAAAAGAATACTTAAGGTAGAGCAATATACTTTTTATTAAAGTTGCACTTTTGTGAAGATTTTGCAGCTTTGATAAAAAGTATATATATATATATATATATATATATATATATATACTGTTTCAAATTTTAGCACAAGGCCAGCAATTTCGTAGGAGGGGCTAAGTCATTTAAATTGACCCTAGTTCTCAACTGGTACTTATTTTATCAACACCAAAAGGATAAAAGGTAAAGTCAATCCCTGTGGCATTTCAACCCAGAATATAATGACAAACAAAATGCCACTAAGCATTTTTGCCTGACATGCTAACAATTCTGCTGCCTCACCTTATATACATATTGAGATGTTTTAAGGAAGGTTTATGTAATGGATGCATTTCCTATTATATATTATGCAAACCTTATACATACATATTAAGTGATTTCAAAACATCACTATTTGGTTTGACTTCATTATTACAACTTATTTATGCATATATGTATATGTTTATGTGTATATTTATACACACGTGTATATATCATCATCATCATCATTTAATGCCCATTTTTCATGCTGTTATGTGAGTTGGGCAGTTCAGCAGAATCTGACAGATTTGAAGGCTGCACATGTCCCAATGTTGGCTTTGGTACTGTTTCTACAGATGGATATCCCTCCTAACCCCAGCAATTACAGTCAGTGTACAGGGTGGCAACAGCACTAGTAAGTTCTTCTTGCAGCTTATAATTGAGTGGAGTTACAATAGAGAGGTAGGCAGCTTTATGCAAGGAGATGAGAGGTTAAAGGAGGAGAAACAGCACTGTTTTCTTGATATAGAGGTGTTACATGTCTATTCATATTATAAAGGAGTGTTGGGGAGTAACTCAGCTGGAGTCAGCAAAACAGCTAAAACAGTGGCGATAAAGTGTTGGGATGGACCTTCAAGGTACACAAAGGTATCACTGTCTGCCTTGGCATGGTTTCTACAGAAGAAAGAGGAGTGTGGATGAGTAGAGGCTGCAAAAGTGTATGGGGGAAAAGTGAGTGAAGGTTAGAAATGAGGAATGGCTGAAGTGGTTATAATGAATGAGGGGTAACCTAATAAATATATGTTGAATGAAAAATAGTGGGGAAAACTTGAGGTGGAAAATGAATGGCTTAAGTTTTGAGATAGTTCTCAGTTGTGTATATCAACATCCAGGTCCTTTAATATCTCTTGTGTGAAATTCAAAGTCCTGAGATCAGCCTTCACTACTTCATCCTATGTCTTCTTGGGTTACCTATTCTATAAGTGCCATCTATTTTAAGGCATTAGTACTTCTTTATACAGCTATTCTCATCTATATGTATTTTATGTCCCTTCTAGCATAGTACATCTGATTCCTCTTATATCCAGTTTCTTTTCAACACATACTATACCATTCATCTACACTTATTGTGTACAAGAGAACATGTTAGCTTCATTTCTTTCCAGTCTTCTCAATTCTCTGCTTCCAAGGCCCATGTCACACTACCATGTAACAATTGCAGTCCATACACAAGCTCACACAATGTATCTTTCAATCTTGAGAGAGAAACCTTTTGTGATCAACAGAGGTAAAAGATCTCTGAATGTTCTTCAGCTTATTCTTATTCTAACAACTATACTTTCAGAACAGCCTCCTCTACTGCTGATTAGGTCACTGAGATAACAGAAACTATCTTCTACTTCTAGGGATCTTTTTGGGCATTTGAGAAAAGTTATTTCCTACACACTCTTAGTGTTTATTGCACCTTGTTTATTGCCCCTCTTGTATGTTCATATTTTGCTTTAGGCACATAGTATGAAATCTCTACCTAATCCTTTTCCATGTATGAAGTAAAACTATTTTTCTCATAGAATTTTTTTGAGAAATCTAATAAGATTCTAATATGTTTGGAGTTGTCACCTTGGCCTACAATATTTAGACACACTCATCCTTCTGCACATCCCATTAAAAGTATTTCTTGGTTTATTATAATTTTCAAGAGTTCCCTCCCTTGCCTAATCTAAAACCAGTTTTCTCATTAATGCTATTCTTTTTCTCACTATGGTTGTAATTCAACGTTATAAAAATTAATTTTCACTGATCACCTCATTTATGGCTTCCAGAAGTGAAAAAGTCTTTTACATTTCAAGCCTATGCTCTTCAACAGAAAGGAACACAGAAATAAACAGAGAGAGCAAATCGAAAAAGGTTTAGTGGTTAGCAATCTATCATGGCAAATATATATATATGTATATACATGTATATATATATATATATATATATATATATATATATATATATATATATATATATATATATATATATATATATATATATAAATACATATATATATGTATATATTTGTGTGTGTGTGTATATATATAAATCTGAAAAGCAATAAATTACAGAACTCAATATGTGAGTGTTGAGTATTCTTTAATGCATTACAACTGAAAAGCTTATAATTCCAATTCTGCATATTATGCATTTATGATCATTCATCTGATATTTATGAGCCTGTTTCTTTTTTTTTTTTTTTTTACTATCGATTTGAACATACCTTGAAATATATAAGAGAGATATAAAGAAAGCACTTGAACCAGGCCTCCCTTAAAGCCAGGAACTTTCCAGCTCTACCCCCTGTGTATGTGTGTGTGTATGTATATATATATACACGTGTATATACGTATATATATTTATGTATACACGTATATATATGTATGACTCTAAACGTGAACTACTAGTGAAACTTACATACCATGTACAGGAAACTTTTTTACCACTTCTATACACCACTTTCCTCAAATAATGGAACTGCAACTTCAATATTTTAATATATTTTATTTCCACTTTCATTCTCTTATTTCCCTCTATATTCCCAATCTCCTTTTCCATAATAATTCCTTATTTCGAACTCAAATATTTACCTCTATTTTAACCATCTCATATCATCTCTGATGAAGGGATATCCAGAATATCCCAGAAACAGCTGTAAGACTATATCTATATGTTTTTCCTTGTAAATGTCCTGAAAACTACTCACAGCCTTGGCTTTGTTATCTCATTTTGTCTAACACACATATATATATATGCATGCTAATACAAGACCCTCATTAGTCTCCTCACTCATATCACTATTGAACCAAGAGTTTAACTATGGTCTGTCCATAGCACTTACTTAACGTTTTGTGTGACTCTTTGAATCTTCTAGATACCAATACCTCACATATATGTATGTACCCTGCATGGAAGCTTAAAGACCCTGCAAACGGACAGAGACTTAGAGACAAGTTACTTGAAGCATTTAACGAAATAGAAGGGGATATAGCATCATACAACGTGGAAGACAATTGGAGATTTCTGCGGGACAACCTATTGAAAGCCACCGACCAGATTTGTGGGTGGTGTAAGGTCCCCTCCCGACCCAGAGTAACGTGGTGGTGGAACAAGGAGGTAGACAGGGCTATTAGACAAAAGAAACAGGCTTGGAAGGACTGGAAGAACGGTGGTAGCAGGGAATTGTACCAATGTGCCAGAAGGGAGGCTAGGCGACAGGTTTATTTAGCCAGAGGGGAAGCAGATAAGGAAAGATTTGCCAATGTTCTGCGCCGTGAGGACCAAAGACTCGAGGTATTTCGTGTTGCAAGACAGTGTAGGAGAGAGAATAGTGATGTTGTAGGAGAGAAATGTGTTCGCATGGATGATGGTACGCTTGCATTAAATGAGGATGCAAAGAAAGAGGTCTGGAGATGCCACTACGATAGATTGCTTAATAAAGAGAATGAATGGGAGAAAGAGAGCCTGCTGTATGTCGACCCAATAGAGGGACCAGCTATCCGAGTTGATAGTACCAGGGTAGATAAAGCAATTAAGAGTATGAAGACCGGGAAAGCCCCCGGCCCATCAGGAATCACTGCAGAGATGCTCAAAATATCTGGCAGTGTTGGCTATAGCCTAGTCACCCGTATTACGAACCAGGTGATACACGAAGGAGTCATACCCAATGACTGGTGTAGCAGCATCATAGTCAACTGCTACAAAGGTAAAGGTGACGCATTAGATACAAATAATTACAGAGGCATCAAGCTGTTAGATCAGGTTATGAAAGTTACAGAGAGGGTCATAGCCCAACTAATTAGGGAGCGAATCAATTTAGATGAGATGCAGTTTGGGTTCGTGCCAGGTAAAAGCACTACTGATGCCTTATTTCTAGTGAGACAGTTGCAGGAGAAATACCTAGCTAAGGATAAACCTCTGTACCTGGCTTTCGTTGACATGGAGAAAGCCTTTGACAGGGTCCCCCGATCCCTTATCTGGTGGTCAATGAGGAAACTTGGAATAGAAGAATGGTTAGTGAGAGCTGTGCGAGCCATGTACAGAGATGCTGCCAGTAAGGTGAGGGTTGGAAATGAGTACAGCAATGAATTCCGGGTAGAGGTAGGGGTCCACCAAGGTTCCGTCCTCAGCCCCCTCTTATTTATCATAGTCCTCCAGGCAATCACAGAGGAGTTCAAGACAGGTTGCCCCTGGGAGCTCCTCTATGCTGATGACCTTGCCCTAATTGCGGAGTCACTATCAGAACTAGAGAAGTTTCAGGTGTGGAAGCAAGGTCTAGAACTGAAGGGCCTTAGAGTCAACCTAGCTAAAACCAAAATCCTAATAAGTAGGAAGGTAGATAAAACACAAACCCCTTCAGGTAGATCGCCCTGCTCAGTATGTAGAAAAGGAGTAGGTAGTAACTCTATAAGATGTACCCGGTGCAAGCTATGGACACATAAGAGGTGCAGCAACATCAAAGGCAGGTTAACTAGCAAGTTAGTTTTTGTTTGTGGCAGATGTTCAGGTGCAATAAAGACTGTAAACAAACAAGAAACAACTTCTATCTCATTCCAGGGTGAAAAACTAGAGGTAGTCGATAGCTTCCGCTATCTGGGCGACCAAGTTAGTAGTGGGGGTGGGTGCGCTGAAAGTGTAGCTGCTAGAATAAGAATAGCCTAGGCAAAGTTTAGAGAGCTCTTACCCCTGCTGGCGACAAAGGGACTCTCACTCAGAGTAAAAGGCAGACTGTATGACGCATGCGTACGAACAGCCATGCTACATGGCAGTGAAACATGGGCTGTAACTGCTGAGGACATACGTAAGCTCGCAAGGAATGAAGCCAGTATGCTCCGTTGGATGTGTAATGTCAATGTGAATACCCGTCAGAGTGTAAGTATCTTGAGAGAAAAGCTGAACATTAGAAGCATCAGTTGTGGTGTGCAAGAGAGACGATTGCGCTGGTATGGACATGTGGTGAGAATGGATGAGGATAGCTGCGTGAAAAAGTGCCACACCCTAACAGTTGAGGGAACCCATGGAAGAGGTAGGCCCAGGAAGACCTGGGCTGAGGTGGTGAGGCAAGACCTTCGAACATTGGGCCTCACCGAGGCGATGACTACTGACCGAGACCTTTGGAAATGTGCTGTGCGTGAGAAGACCCGGCAAGCCAAGTGAGATCGTTGCCAGGGCCCCTGGACTGGCTCTTGTGCGGGTGGCACATAAGATGTACCATCCTGAGCGTGACTGTTGCCAGTACCGCCTGACTGGCCTTGTAGGGTTTTCGAGCGAGATCGTTGCCAGTGCCCCTGGATTGGCTCTTGTGCGGGTGGCACATAAAAGACACCATTTCGAGCGTGGCCGTTTTCGTGCGGGTGACATGTAAAAGCACCCACTACACTCTCTGAGTGGTTGGCGTTAGGAAGGGCATCCAGCTGTAGAAACTCTGCCAAATTAGATTGGAGCCTGGTGTTGCCATCCGGTTTCACCAGTCCTCAGTCAAATCGTCCAACCCATGCTAGCATGGAAAGCGGACGTTAAACAATGATGATGATGATGATGATATATACACACACACACACACACACATACATACTTGTATTTTGCTGCCAGACTGAAGCATGTTGAAATTCGATCAGGAAGTCTGCTTTCTTATCCACATGTTTTGATATACGTATATATTTATATATATATATGTGTACATACGCATGTATATATATATATATATTATATATATATTTTATATATATATAAATATAGCAATGTTAATTCTCTAAATATATATAAATATATATATATATATATATATATATATATATATATATATATATATATATATATATATGATAATAATAATAATAATATTAGGGATAAAAATCCAAAATTACAGGTAAAAACTCAATTAAAATCAATATATAAAAATTAAAATTACATTAAGTTTCACAGTATTAAATATATATAAATATATAGTTTTAGGGAAAAGAACCAAGATTCATGAACTCATCGATGAAAATCCACTGTCACATATAGAAAAATTAATAAGTAAAGGCACAATAAATGAGTATAATATAATACAAAGTAAATATCATAAGATAAAGATAATAAAACAACGTTTTATTATCTTTATCCTATGATATTTACTTTGTATTATATTATACTTATTTATTGTGCCTTTACTTATTAATTTTTCTATATGTGACAGTGGATTTTCATCGATGAGTTCATGAATCTTGGTTCTTTTCCCTAAAACTATATATTTATATATATATATATATATATATATGACTTCTGACCGAGACCTTTGGAAATATGCTGTTCGTGAGAAGACTCGGCAAGCCAAGTGAGACCTAAATCGAAGGCCTCAGGCAGCCCACTTATACGTACGTTCCTTCATTGGACACTAAACTCCGCTTGCGAAGACCTCTTGAGGCAAGTGAAATCGAAATTGAATTAAATTCGACGACTGGCACCCATGCTAACATCGTCTCCTTCATCGGAAATGAAACTCGGCTTGCAAAGACCTATTGGGGCAAGCGAAAGCGAAACCGTCAATGGCACCTGTGCCCAGCGTCGCCTTCCTGGCTCTTGTGCCGGATGGCACATGTAAAGACATTCGAGTGAGATCGTTGCCAGTGCCGCCGAACTGGCTATTGTGCAGGTGGCACGTAAAATACACCATTTTGAGCGTGGCCGTTGCCAGTACCGCCTGACTGGCCTTCGCGCTGGTGGCACGTAAAAGCACCCACTACACTCTCGGAGTGGTTCGTGTTAGGAAGGGCATCCAGCTGTAGAAACTCTGCCAAATCAGACTGGAGCCTGGTGTAGCCATCTGGTTTCACCAGTCCTCAGTCCAATCGTCCAACCCATGCTAGCATGGAAAGCGGACGTTAAACAATGATGATGATATGTACATATGCATACACACACACACATACATACATTCACACACACATACACATGTGTGTGTGTGTCATATATAATCCTTTTTGGGAACATTGGCTCTTGAGGCACATCACATAAAACTGTAAATAATAGCATGTAAATATTGAGTTGAAAAAGTTGAAGGTTGCCAGGACTCCATGGAAAAATTGAGGCCTGTTCTCTCTTGATATCGTGGATAACAACCAATTTGGCTATGGGTTCTAATCTAGTCACCATCATCATGAATGTATCACAGGCAAATTAGCTTGGCAGCATCCATTCCTCTTTGAGCTATTAGCCCCAACCATATGCTTCTACCTGAGACATGCTTTTGCCCCAAACACTAGGCCACTGACTCCTGTTAACACCATCCCTTCGCTTGGTTCAGCTGTAGTGGGGTACTGGTGTATGGTGCTAGGAGCCAGCAAGTGAGAGATTAGAAGTTGAATAAAGGCCAGTGATGCCTGTCCATCTGACCGTCCCTGGCAAAGTGCATCCAGCAGACACCAAAGTGTCTATTCACTCCCACTACAACCCATAATGTTGTTAAGGAATTGAAATAAAATTTGAAATGCACAAAAATTATTTATCCTCCTGCAGGTGACACGTAAAAGCACCCACTACACTCTCTGAGTGGTTGGCGTTAGGAAGAGCATCCAGCTCATCCAGCTGTAGAAACTCTGCCAGATCAGACTGGAGCCTGGTGTTGCCATCTGGTTTCACCAGTCCTCAGTCAAATCGTCCAACCCATGCTAGCATGGAAGGCAGACGTTAAACGACGACGACGATACGTACAGACATATATATATATATATATATATACCGCCTGACTGGCCTTTGTAGGGTTTTCGAGCGAGATCGTTGCCAGTGCCCCTGGACTGGCTCTTGTCCGGGTGGCACATAAAAGACACCATTTCGAGCGTGGCCGTTTTCGTGCGGGTGACACGTAAAAGTACCCACTACACTCTCTGAGTGGTTGGTGTTAGGAAGGGCATCCAGCTGTAGAAACTCTGCCAAATTGGATTGGAGCCTGGTGTTGTCATCCGGTTTCACCAGTCCTCAGTCAAACCGTCCAACCCATGCTAGCATGGAAAGCGGACGTTAAACGATGATGATGATGACAACACCATTTGTCATGACATTGGAATTTTTAATTGTCTGTGATGGTGTAAATTTCATTTAAGGCAAAGTTTATAGAGAATTGGAAAGAATGCTTCTTAGCATTTGTTTCTTTTTAGATTGATAAAATATCAGACCAGTACTGGAGTTTTCCACTTCTTTGTTCTTATTTCACTTTCACACTTTTTGCAGTGCCAAAGACGTATATGTCTTGATGGTGCCCCTAAAATCCCATCAGTATTGAGGCCCAAGACCAACAAGTTGCACTTGCATTTAAGATGGTCCTATGTGCTGTTGTGTCACAAGATAAGATAACCTTTAGTCTCTACTTTCTCCAGCATTACTCTAGGATGCATTAACTTCTGTTTTTATTTAGCTACTAAACCTGATTAACCTTGATTTTCATGGATATGTTCTGACCATTAATCTTTCGTCTTTTTCTCTGCTTTCAGATGACCCGATGATGTATTTGCTGCTTCCAGTACTTCTTCCAATGTTTATTATTGTATGTATTATCCGCGGACTTGGTCATACAGGGGCTGGAAGTATGTGGTCAACAATTGGAGGCTCAGGATGCAATTCTACAGATCCAGATTCTCCCACACAATCTTCTTCATTGCCCTCTCCTTCTTCATCATCACTGTTTGGGGACAGATCTCTTCCTGGTGGTGGAAGCAGTAGTAGCTGCAGCAGTCAGGATGCCAGCTGTGATAATACACCTAAACTGAGGAAAAAACGGTAGTCAATAAATAAAAAAGAAGAAAATTAGCAAAAACATCATATTAAGAAACAGGAAAAATATAAAAACTGTATATAAGTACATATATGCATACTTACACACACACATAAACACATATATGCACACTCACACATATATATGTTTATTAAGTGCCTATTAAAGTGCATGACATGTAACCAATGAGTTAGAACACTGTACGAAACATTATACTCCAAAATGGAAGCCTGGAAAGAAAATTTGTGTTATTATACAAAATTTCATGTTATAAGTTTACTAGTCATAATGGCCCCATAATATGGAAACAAAGTATAAAACTGGAGAATTTTATTTGAAATTATTTAATTACAAATCTTTACACATTTCGTTGGCAACCATAAAATGGTTCTGAAAGAGTGAATTTACACAATCTTTTATCAATCAACATCTCATCAGAAGTTCTTGTTGAGGACTGAAGAATTATGTTTAGCATCACTAAGAATTTATAGTAGTTCTGACATTTTAGAGGAGAGGGATACGTGAAACACATTAACAAATTGACATTGGCAGGGATCAAAATCTATAATAAAGACATAATAGCAATTTCAGCATTTAAAACAACATGAATAGCAGAAATGGATAGGTTTCTTGATATGTCTTTATGAATGTTTGTATACACATAGTCTCACAAACACACACAAACACACACACACACAAACACACACACTCACATGTATATATCACACATATTTATATTGCACACACACACTCACACACAGGTATATAGATAGATGGCTTATGTTTAAGATGTGTGCCCCAAAGCAAGCTGTTTTAGGCTCAGTCACACAGCATGGCATCTTGGGCAAGTACCTTATACTATAGGTCCTAGGCCAACAGAAGCTGTGTAACTATATATGTAGAAAGAATTTGAAAGAAGATCATTATAAACACACACACACATAATGCATATGCATGTGTGCGTGAGTGGGTTGTGTTAATTTTTTTCTTCATGTTTCTTGTTCACTTCATGCCTTAAAAGATGTGTGGAATGAAAGTCCCTATACTTTAAAGACATGTAAAGGTCTGGCAAATGGAAGGGAAAACAGTTGTAAAACAATGATTTAATATTTGTCTGATCTAAGAAACCATGAAGAAAATACACTTAAAAATTAATGAAAACAAAAATATTTTTATACATACATACACACATATATATATACTATTTATATATATATATAAATTGACAAGTGCATATATGTAAACATGCATACATTTATAGATGTTAACACACACACACACATACATACATGCATATATATATGTATATGTGTGTGTGTGTGTGTTTGTGTCATCATCATCATCATTTAATGTTCGCCTTCCTTGTTAGCATGGGTGGGCAATATATATATAGATATAGATATATACATATATATAGATAGATAAATAGATAGATATAGATATATATATGTATATATAGATATATACATGTGTATATATATATATATATATATATATAGGTATATACATGTATATATATACATATATATATATATATATATATATATATATATATATATATATATATATATATATATATATATATATACACATATATATACATATATAGATATATATATATATATGTGTGCCCCAAAGCAAGCTGTTTTAGGCTCAGTCACACAGCATGGCATCTTGGGCAAGTACCTTATACTATAGGTCCTAGGCCAACAGAAGCTGTGTAACTATATATGTAGAAAGAATTTGAAAGAAGATCATTATAAACACACACACACATAATGCATATGCATGTGTGCGTGAGTGGGTTGTGTTTAATAATGATTTTTTTAGGTGATTTTAAATGTCTTGCCCGCTCACGTTTTTGGTATGCTGCTATATTTCATGTTGAGAACTTTTTAGGTCTTAATAGACACAAGATGTGATCTATTTCTAGCACATTAATTGTCCACGTTAGTGGTCGACGTTATTTTTTAAGATATATATATATAGATAGATATGTATATATAAGTTGAAATATATATATGTATATATAGATACGTGTGTGTGTGTGTGTGTGTGTGTATATATATATATATATAAGAAGGAAAGAATAAATAGAGTCAAAAGGAAGAGGGAGTACAATTCGACAGCTGTTTTATGACCAATATACATGTTTCGATACAACATAGATCCACATATAAACAGGATTTAAATTTAGTATACGATGCTAATGCCGGCTATCTGGTAATTCTAAGGGTGAATGAGCTCTATTTTGTTCTCTGATACGTTCTTAACAGGATGCACCTAAACTCTATACATGTCTATGTATGTGTGCGTGTATATATATATATATATATATATATATATATATATATATATATATATATATATATATATATACATATATATATATATATACATACAGATATATGAGTATATATATGTATAGACATACAAATATATATGTACAGATATATCCACATGTGGACTGTTGGCGATTTTTTTCTCCATCTTCGTTTTCTCATGGACTTTCCTCTCCTGTTTTTGATGTAGAGCTTTACTCAAAACTAAAACTACTTTTCTTACCTTCCCTGAGCATCTAATAATACTTTGCATATACTACCTCCTCACGTTGTTTTTCTTGTTGCATTTTTTCTTTGTTTTCTTGGATTATATATATATATATATGCAGATATAGATATATATAGAGTTCAATATTTAAAAAATGAGGAATTATGTATATTATTTACATTATTTACATTTGACGGATATTTGTCCTCATCTTGTTTGTTGTTAACACAATGTTTCAGCTGATATACCCTCTAGCCTTCATCAGATGTCTTGGGGATATTTCGAACCTGGGTTCTCATTCCTAAGGTATTTTTCAATGTTGTTGTTATTATTATTATTATTTTTATTATTATTATTATTATTATTCAGGTCACCACCTGGAATCGAACTCAGAATCTTCGGGTTAGTAGCCTGTGCTCTTAACCACCACACCACACGGTGGTGGAGGGTATATCAGCCAAAACGTTGTGTTAACAACAAACAAAATGAGGACAAGTATCTGTCAAATGTAAATAAATAATGTATATATGTACATATATTTATATGTATGTGTATATATATATATAGTTTTAGGGAAAAGAACCAAGGTTCATGAACTCATCGATGAAAATCCACTGTCACATATAGAAAAATTAATAATTAAAAGCACAATAAATGAGTATAATATAATACAAAGTAAATATCATAAGATAAAGATAATAAAATGACTACACGTGTTTCATAACTAATTTTCAAATAGAAAGGAAATTTAAATCAATTAAATTCAATTAATATTATCGAAAATAAATTCTATTCAAAAATACAGCTAATCGTCAGGTACAAAGGGCGGACATATATACAGATATATATATATATACACACACACACACACACACACATATATATATATACATACATATATATATATACATATATGTGTATATCTATCTATCTATCTATCTATCTATCTATATAATTATCATTATTAATAAATCATAGGGTAGCAAAAAAAATTTTAGAAAAATTAAATTTACCACCTATCTATATATATATATAATTAATTAACATAATATGGTAAAAATTCGATATTAATTAATATCAATTTAATACCAGGAAACTAGCACATTAAAAGAATCAGAAGGTTCAGGAAAAAAATTTTTGGGAGATCCTAAAAAGATTATAGTACTTGTGTATTTAAGATTGACCAGTGACCGGTCTGTCAATATGCTAGAAGAAGCTCACTTAAAAATTCTCAAATACGGATTCAGCGGAGCAAAAACAGGCGGGCTAGACCAGTGAAAATTGTACATACCTCGATTATCTGCAGACTATAGTTTCAAAATCAATACTTCCAAATTAAAGTATCTATTTATCTTCAGTACAGATTGCCAATATTCCTATAATCGAACAGAATCTCGTGCTAGTTGTCTTCAACCAGTGAAAACGTGCACATGATTCTATCCATTATAAAGATTAAAATTCAAAAGTCTTGGAAGTATTGATTTTGAAACTATAGTCTGCAGATAATCGAGGTATGTATAATTTTCACTGGTCTAGCCCGCCTATATATATATATATATATATATATATATATATATATATATATACATGTATATACAGATAGGGTGTTTCAAAACATCTAATATCATTTGAGATGTAAGTCTCACAGAAACTACATAGTCAAAGCAAATGATACTAAACAGGCTCAGTGTTGAACAGCATAAGATTTACTCCTCCAAATTTGAATGAGAAATTCGAAGGTATGTGGATTCCATGAACGATTTCACAAATGTTCAATGTGCACGCTGCCTAAGACAAGGCTCACGTCAAGTCGGTTGTCCAGCTCCTCTCAAGCACACTGCAGCATGTCTTGGGTAACTGTCTCCAGTGCTGTAGTGATTCTCTGCTCGAGTTCCATTATGTTTGCAGGAAAAGGGAGGACATAGACCAGGCCCTTCACACAGCCCCATGTTTTGCTTTCACTTTTCATCTGCCATTATGGCTTGAACAAGCTGCAGCTTGTAGGGTTTCATTAGCAAGTGTTTCCTCAGTATGCACCAAACTGTTGTTGGAGGAACCTAGGTTTCCAGACTTGCCTTTCTTATGGACATCTTTGGGTTTCACAAGAGTTATTAGCAAACCCACTCAAATGTCTCTTCCGATGTTACTGGTCGTCCAGATCCTTTTGGCCTACACAGACGGCATTCCACTTTGAAATGTTTGTGCCATGTCAAAATCTGCATTGCTGTTGGTGACTTTTTAGAGAACTCTCAAAAATGCATGCTGCACAGTCTGGATCAGCTGTGTTTGAGCATATTCCGACACACAAAACGCCTTTTCTATTCTAGTGAATGTCATTTCTATACCCAAAAAGATAAGCATATCAAATATTAGACATAGAATTTCAACCTGTTCCTACACAATCTGTTAAAGATATTAGATTACAAAATAATATCAAATTCTTTTAAAACACACTGTAGATATATATATATATATATATCTGTGTGTGTATATATGTATATATATATATATATATATATATATATATATATATATATATATACATATATATATATATTTCTGTAAAAATATGTGACACGGCTACTGAATAAGTGTCACAGATAAATTCCTCTATTTGCATAATATCGAGGTCTCTTTCTTTTGTTGTCCTTCCTGTCAAATATATATATATATTTATATATATGTATATATGTATATCTCTATGTATATGTATTTTTATATATATATATATATATATATATATATCTATAGGTATATTTATATATCTGTATATATATATATGTGCGTGTATATATATATATATATATGTGTGTGTGTATATATATATATATATATATATATATATATATATATATATATATATATACATACATATATATATCTGTATATATATATATATATATATATATATATATATATATGTATATACATATATATATAAATATGTATACATATATATATATATATAAATATGTATACATATATGTATATGTAAATATGTATACATATATATATATATAAATGTATATATACATATATATATATATATAAATATATATATATATATATATATATATATATATATATATATATATATATATAAGATATATATATATTATATATACAGATATATATATATATATAAATATATATAAATAAACAAAGGTACTATACTATGCTGACGAGCGGAAACTAGATTTCATTCTGGTAATCGTGAAATCGGTCGATACATAGTTGAGATTTTTTTATATATAAATATATATATATATATATATATATATATATATATATATATATATATATATATATATACATACATATATATATATATATATATATATATATATATATATATATATATATATATATATATATATATATACACACACATATACAGATATATATATATATTTACATATATGGGGTAGAATTCACTCAAAAAATCAAAAGACGAATACAGGTGTGTAAACAACAAACAGATGTATTAGTTTAACGCTCGGGAAGTGAGAAAGTCTCTAATGTTTCAAGCCTACCCTTTTCGACAGAAAGGAACACAGAAACAAACACAGAGAGGAAATTAAAAGGGTTTAGTGGCTAGCAATCTATCATGGCGAATATCAGAGAGAGGGATCAGACAGGAGAGCTAGGACGAAAGGGAGGTAATAAAGTAGTGGTAATCCCCAAACGAACATGCGTATGTATGTGTATGGGATGGGAGCTGGTGACCTTGACATGTGCATGTGTACACTTGTGGATGGTGGTGTGAGTGCTGGGAAGTGGTCACTGCTAATGTGTGTGTGGGGTGGTGTGGTGTGTGTTGTGGCAAGATATGGTGTGAGATGTGGTGACATATATATATATATATATATATACACAGGTATATATGTATGTATATGTATACAGATATATAAATATATATACATAGATATATATATATATATATATACAGATATGTATATATGTAAATATATACTTACATATAAGAGACCAAAATGTATGTATGCCGCTATATGTTTTATATATAAAAAAATCCAAAATGGTACAAGAACGCAAAACATCCAGATAGACGATACAAAGAAAACAAGGATGGGTCATTCGGAGTTTTCTTACCTCGAGTTCCAGATTATCTTTGCAATTTCAGCTATATACATATATATGTACATGCATACATGTATATATACATACATATATATATATATATATATATATATATATATATATATATATATATATATATATATATATATATATATATACATGCATATTTATTCATATATATACATTTATACATATATATATATATATATACACATGTATATATATATATATATATATATATATATATATATATATATACCGGAGTATATATATATATATATATATATATATATACATACATATATACAGTGGGGGGAAATAAATATTCGTACATGTCAAAATTCTTTATTTATTTAATTTCTAATGAACATAAATGGGATATACCAATACTATATTTGCATACACATGCATAAACTGAGAATATGCAAAAGAAACTAATAAATTATAGTAACTAATGAATTTATATAAAATTATAAATATTTAGGGGTGAAAAAAGTATTCATACAGAATAAATTTATGATTTTCTATGCCACAAAATACTGTTAAAATAATTTTCTTTTTTACTAGAACTTTCTCGTTTGTTCCAATAATCTTATCAGTGGTCATTTTTAAGTGTCAAAACTCTAGCTTCTTCATTCAACACTGAGACAACATAAAGTAGTGTCGTAAATAATGGGGAAAAGTAAAGAACTCACAAATTCAGTGAAAAACTTAATTATTGAACTGTGGAATGCAGGTAAAAGTTACAGGAAAATATCAGAGACCCTTTGTATTCCATTTTCTTCCATATCTTCATTTATTCAAAGACATAAAAAATCGAGAACTGTTGAAAACAGAATAAGATCCGGTGCACCACGCAAGATTTCCCCTAGATCTTTAAGTAAAATGAAGTTCATAGGAATGAACTGAAGTCATGCTCTCCTAGAAAAATTCCGCTGTTAACTAAAAGGCATAGAGATGCCCGTTTAAAATTTGTTTATGAACATAAAGATAAATCTGATAAAGATAAATCTGAAACCGGATGTGGTTCCTCCTGATGATGTCTTGAGCTAACTGGATCCT
This sequence comes from Octopus bimaculoides, assembly GCF_046866305.1. Classification (NCBI taxonomy): domain Eukaryota; kingdom Metazoa; phylum Mollusca; class Cephalopoda; order Octopoda; family Octopodidae; genus Octopus; species Octopus bimaculoides. Next base: position 36,489,159 of record NC_142939.1, read on the forward strand.
AATCCACCGAGGGAAGATATGTCAGAAGAAAGTAATTCAACAACTCGGGTTGATGAACCGTAAGACGTGTGGCCAGAACCTCCTGGAAAATAACCATAGCGAGGGACATTCCACAGTTAAATTAAAACAGTCACAAACAGTGAAAGAAGACATGCACCCAACACCAGAGCTGAAGACACCTTCGAAAGGGGGGGGGTGCACGTCAAAACGGTAGAGGAGTAGGGGCCGAAACCGGACGTGGTCCCTCCTGATGATGTCTTGAGCTAACTGGATCCTATAAAGGAGCTGTTGTGGTAGCAGACCACGAAACATGGTTGAAATTCCCCCTGGGAAAATGTTCTATGGACAGATGAGTTGAAAACTGAATTGTTTGGACGAAATTCACATAGCCATGTTTGAAGGAAAGATGGTACCACCTATTCACCAAAAAACACAATTCCTACTGTAAAGTTTGGAGGTGGCAACATCATTGTGTAGGGGTGTTTCTCTGCAAATGGCACTGGCATTTTACATAGATAGATAGATGGTAGAATGAATGCAGAAATGTACCAAAATATTTTGAACAATAATTTATGGGACTCTGTAGAAAAGCTCCAGCTTTGTGAAGGGTGGGGTTTACAACAGGATAACAACCCTAAGCACACGGCGAAGTCTACCAAAAATGGATTGTCAATCACAATATAAAATTATTTGAATGGCCAAGCCAGATCCTGAGTTGAACCCCATTGAAAATTTGTGGCGTTATTTGGAAATTAAAATTCATTCAAGAGCCCCAACGTGCATTCCAGATTTGAAGAAAATTTGTCTAGAAGAATGGGAAAAAATTCCTAAAGAAACATGCGAGTCATTGATTAAGAACTACAAGAAAAGATTGGTTGAAGTGGAACTGAATAATGGTTATGCTACGAAGTATTTAATCAGAATTATTGGTTATTTATGTTCTGTACGAATACTTTTTTCAATCCTAAATAATTATAATTGAATATAAATTCCTTAGTTACTATAATTTATTAGTTTCTTTTGCATATTCTTAGTTTATGCATGTGTATGCGAATATAGTATTGGTATATCCCATTTATGTTCATTAGAAATTAAGTAAATAAAGAATTTTGACATGTACGAATATTTATTTCCCCCTACTGTGTATATATATATATATATATATATATATATATATATATATATATACATATGTATATTACATATATATATATATATATATACATATATATATATATTTACATATATTGATAGAAATGGTAAGACAACAAAAGAATGAAAGAGACCTCGATATTGTATAAATAGAGGAATATACATGTATATATATATATATATATATATATATAAATATACAAATATATATATATATATATATATATATATATATATATATATATATCATCATCATCGTTTAACGTCCGCTTTCCATGCTAGCATGGGTTGGACGATTTGACTGAGGACTGGTGCAACCGGATGGCTACACCAGGCTGTCACTTTTGCTATGAATTAAATTAATGAATTCAACGGGATACACCGTCTGCAAGTAGTTGGGTTCAGCATATTATCCTCCATTTTCTAATTGTTATACAAATTTTGGGTAAAACCTCCACTTTTACCCGCTCCCATTGATTGCACCTAGGATAGCACTAGTGTAGCAATAATTGGGTACCCTCCCAGCAGTATACTGGATAGATACTATCCCTTAGTGGGTTGAACCCCCAACCCCTAACTCTCTCACGTTATATATACATATATATATGTATATCTATATATGTGTATGTATATATATATATATATATATATATATATATATATATATATATATATATATAGGTGTATATATGTATTGAATTGAACAAATTTCAGTTAGCAAACTGTGGCTAGGCTGGGGCACTACCATTTGATGTTGCTATATAATTTTTACTTCTCTAATTCATTTTGGAACTTGACATTTGGTGCATGACGGAGTTTGATGCTGCTGTCCTAATTTGCACTTCTTGTGGTGAAGTTGGTTCATCTGGTACTCTTGACAGTAAGGGATTTAGTTTCATTTTGAAGACACCTACATCCACCCCATGCAGGTCTGTCAGACCCTTTGGGAGAATGTTGAAGAATTGTGGTTCTTGAAAGCTCAGTTTGTTGCAATATTTCTTTCTACATGTTGATGGCAAAGTTGGAGTCTATGGTACTATGTAGTGGCACTCTGTCCTAGCATTAATGTAAGTCTCAATGCCAAAGTTTGGGACATGACCCTCCAGGATTTTCCAGATGTATATTAGGGCATATCTTTTCCACTTACTCTCCAGGGAATAGAATCTCAATCTCTTGAGTCTTTTCAAGTAGGCTATATGCTGCATAGAGACTATCTTCTTCGTATAGTTTTATTGAATTGCCTCAAGTTCTGCAATAAATTTTACACTAGTTGGTGATTATAGCTGGGAGCAATAGTCAAAGCCACTTCAGGCAAATGCTCTCTGGAGGACCATCATGTTTTCCTGATCTCTTATTTTAAGAGTTCTAAGAATCCATCCAATTAACCACTTGCATTTCATTGGCATCTTAGCAACATGCACATGGAAGGATGCATCATTACTCATGTAAATGTGTGTGTGGATATATGTATATATAGATAGATAGATATTGAGGTTATGAGAGGTAATGGTGTCAAATAATGCCAAGTAAGTGCTATGGACAGACTATTGTTAAGCTCCAGGTTCGGTGATTATGCGAATGAGTCCAAAGTAGGTAATATATTAGTGTGCATATATATAAAAAATTAACAGAATGAGATAAAAATCCAAGGCTGTGAAGGATTTCAGAACATTTATTAAGAGAAGGTCTTACAGCTGTTTTCGGGATATTTTATATATCTCAGAGACGGTGCGAGAAACAGGTTAAGCAAGAGTTATTCTAGAGAAGATATGAAATAGAGAGTGAAGTGGAGGAATGAAAACAGACATGAGATATGCAGGGATGTTGTATCGGCAGTTCCATTGTTTAAGCAGAACGGTATACATATAAGTTTCGTGTACCTTGTGTGTAAGTTCCAATAGTATTTAAAATTGATCATTCCAAGCATAGAGTTTGTACATGGTGTTATTGGATCGATCCAATAACACCGACTCTCCCCCCCCCCACACACACACACATGCACACATATATACACATACACACACTTGCATATAATTGCGCACACACACACATACATTATACTTCCATATATATGTGTGTGTGTGTATATTATAATTAAGGGTATCTAAAAGATACCACCATGCTAGAGATAGCAGTCAAAACTTGACTCTAAAATCACATCATGTATTCATACAGTACCAGGAGAAACAACAAATAGACAAATATGATCGGCATTTCAAATTACGATTTATCATTATTTATATGTGTG
>NC_142939.1:36495058-36510058 GCF_046866305.1 Octopus bimaculoides
TGATATATATATATATATATATATATATATATATTATATAACCTATAAAATACACACGTGTGTGTATGAACATATAAATGAATATATACATGGTAATAAATTAACTTTTCTGAGGCACTGAAAGAGAAATATAAGAGGACAGGAAAAGAAAAAAAGATAAAAATTCTCATCCACTTAAAGGATGTCAGAGGGTCTCAAAGTCTAGCACTCAATGGGACAAGATGGCTGTCCCTCATTTGATAAGTGAGAGAATGAATGACTAAATAAAATTAAGATGAGACGAAACAAAGTAAAGGCACCACCTGACAGCAAGCAAAGGGGTGCCAAGAATAGCATTTTCTATTCACTTTCTCAGCTATAACTGAGATACAAGTATATACATTATATACTATTTGTGTGAAAAATCCTAAATCTTAAAATTTACTCTTAATTCACTCGAAGAAAATGTTCTTTTTACATGATGTAATTGTTTTATTCATCAATAAAGAACATGTCTGAAACAGCAGTAGTGAACCTCAATCCATCTGTGTTATTGTTTATACTTCACCACACTCCCTGCATTGGATCTTGAACCTATAGTGGATTGTGGAATAGGTGTCACAGTTTACTCCTGTGTATACATTGAGTATTTGGTCAATATTTGTGAATGTGTGCATAAATGGAGGGACAAATCTGTATTTACTTTTGTAAGCACTGTATGCACTATTAGAGCATAGGTACACTATGCCCAACTCTACCTTAGTGCCTTTGTTATTCAAATGCCTTGATTCTATTGGATCCTGGAAATTTTATATATATATAGGCAGTGCTCCAGCATGGCCACAGTCAAATGTAGGAAACAAATAAAAGAATATATATATATAATAGGTCATAGGCATTGCCTTACAGTCTAAAAAAAGAAAAAATAGATATATTTAAGAATGCATGTGTTTGGATTTGTGTAATTGTATGTGTTTGTATACATACATGTATGTGTGTGTATCTTGTCATTTGTGTATCATACTATATACACTAGTAAATAGCATGATGCTATAGGTTTTCTCTATACATGTTAGGTTAAAAACACAATATACATCAAAGTTAGGCAAACTTTTGGAAGCTGCGACTTACAAGATTATCATGCATTATGCCTTACTTCATATTTCAATATACAGGAAACAGTGAACGTGCTAGGCTGTGCACTTAGTGAACAGCTTGGTGATTGTCAATATATACTTGTGTGTGTATATATGTATATATACACACACACATACACATATGCATATATGTACATGTTTGTGTATGTGTGAATATATATATATATATATATATATATTTATATATATACATCCATATTCAGACACACACTCACATGCACAGGTGTATTATATATTTTTTGTATTTATGAAAGAGAACACAAAAACATCAAAATAGCCATCCAGGCATTCTCAAAAGATTTAAAAATACAGATCACTTGTCCTTGATTAATTTTAATTTAAAAGAAATGTAAAATACAGAGGCTGGAGAAGATGAGTGCAAAGTTATTGACTACAAAAAGTAAAACATAATTTGATTACTGCAATGGCAGAAACATTAAACACTTAAGTGTAAATGCAAGTGTATACGAACTATATTACACAGTCAATTTTCATCCTGATCTTTTACTAGACTTTAATTTTATTTTGTGATCAGTTTTTATTTTTGTTTTTAAAACATAGATAAAAGTGGGGTCAGCTAAGGCTTTATAGCCTCATCTGATCATCTTAAACTGGTGGGTTGAAAGAGTTACTGAGTGAAATTGTTGTGAAGTACCTATTCTGGATGTACATAGTTACCACAATAGGTTTTGAGAAAAAAAGTCAAGTGAACATAAGTGAAGCTCCTGTGCTTTTTGCTTCCAGTTCAAATACTGCTCTACGAATGCTAGATATTGACAAGTGTACATGAATGTTTGTGTGTTTATAAGTGTATATATGTGTAAGTTACATGTAAATAACTGGATAAAATATGTATTTATAAACTGATAAACTAAGTGGAATATAATTAATGTATGTATGAAGGTATGTGTATAAGTTGACAGTATGTCTTAATGTGTATATATTTAAAGTGCAATCAATATTTGAATATAAGCATGCGTCTTCATTTACCACAAAATACACAAATGCACAATCTCACACACACATTATAAATGTGTGTGTATCTGTATGTATGTATATACATGCATATGTATGTATATATCTGTGTCTATGTTATGTATGTGTAAAGCAAGAAGTGAGAAATGTAATGCATGCTATAGGGAACATAAAGCTCACCACTCTATATGGTAACCATATCCCACTGGACTCAGTCTTGCTTTTGATCCATCTTGGCTCAATTGACAGCTGTAATATACTATAGTTAATGGAATGAACCTCATTCTTTGTCTTCCTTGAATACAATTATTTTTGTGTGACATTCTAAAGCTATCTTTATCACTCATTCTTTTGCTTCCTTTTATCATTGTAAATATAAATATTAATTTTATTATGATTCCCCTTTCCCTATATATATATATATATATATATATATATCTTATACTACAGTATTGTAGCTAACAACAATATTCCTGACCTGCTATATATTTGGCCACAGAACAGGGCTTGACCAATTATAATAGGTCTAGCTGGTGCTACCCAATACACTTCTATCATTATGGAATAATGCTTGAACAATTGTACATGTACTACTATATGTGTGTGAAATTCTGATTGAAGCATCAATTGAATTCTTTACATATATACATATAATTGTATGTACATACGTATATATAATCCCAGAAATCATGTATAAAATGAAAAACTTTCTATACAATCATGGTGCCTTCTTTTTTAAGTTTTCTATGATTTTTTTTGTCATCAATATCATGTCAGCCTCACCAGCCACATATCTATTGTATTATATTGTAATTTATAGTTTTTGGGATAAATTTTACAGCTTGCATGAGAGAAAGAGAGAACATGATACCCATCCAAAAATAAAAGTATTTAAAAAAATCAAAAAATAACAAAACTATGGCTGATAGATAACAGTTTACTCAAAGTAGCCACCCTCAGCTTCCAGGTGGCTCCAGAACCAGGTGTATGTGTTCCTCACTGTGGCTCTGGATAGATCTTCGAACACTATCTTGATCTTGGCCACCAACTCAGCCTTGTGTTGCAGGAAGAGCAGTTGGTGTCTTTCTCAAGACATTGTAATCTGTGGGATTACAATCAGGGGTTTAGGAGGTCAGAAACTGGGGTTGATGAAGTTGTAATTCTCCAAAAGCACAATCTTTCCAGAGATATGGCAAGGAGCCGAATCTTGCTGCTATACATATGGGCTTCTAGTAGCAACCCTCTCTAGCTGAGAATTGACCACAGTCTCTAGCAGCTTCATGTAACTACCTGAATTGAACCTAAAACCCTATTCAATGTTGAGGATGAACTCTGGTGTGTGGACACAGTCAGACTGCTTACTGTATCCCTTCCTGCTAGCCATGTCTTTGTAGTGTTTGTTGCATCTGTCCATGTCATCTTACAGCCTTTACTGTGTTCACAAAGCATTGAGCAGCAAAATCATCATGATACAGGTAACTTTTCTCCAATATTCAGATGGCTTCCATACCACCATGTCACATAACTCTTTCTTGACTACAACTTTAATCTTTCTACTCTGCAACACTGTTGACTGTTCACCAATACAATACAACTGTTCCTGAAGAAAGGAGACAAAGAAAATCATCAAATTTAGCCCAAACGTCCTGTAGTTGTTCCAATATATAAAGTACAACAAACGTAGGTTTCTGCTTTCTTAAAATCTCTCTCCCTCTCCCCCACTTGGAAGGACTTGTATCAAACTTTGACATTGAAAGTTACACAAGCATCTGAACAGGCCTCCATTGCAAAGTGCCAAAGATCCCAACATCGCCATCAAGATACAGGATGAGAAAGTGCTTCAACTTGGGTTTCAAGGACCCGCAGCTCTTCAATATCCTCCTAAAATGCCTGAGAGGCCTGAATCAGGTGGATGTAGGTGTCTTCAAAACAAATCTGAACCTACCTTGCAGCAGGAAAAGCAAATGAGGGCAGCATCATCAAACTCCATCATTCACTAAATGCCACATATCAGAGATGGTTTCAAGTGTAGCAAAGTTAAAGTAATGCCCCAGTATGGCTACAGCTCTTGAGCTGAAACTTGTAATAGATAATGATGATATATGCATGTATACATACATGCATACTTATGTATGTACATACACAGATACATATGTATGCATATTTCATCATCACTACTTAGCAGCTATTTCCCATGCTGGCATGGTTTGGATGGTTTGACAGATGTCGGCAAATCAGAAGCCAGCACCAAGCTCTTCAGTCTTCTTTGGCATAATTTCTACAGCTGGACACCCTTCCTAACATCAACGACTTTACAGAATGTAATGGGTGCTTTTTACATGACACCAACAGCAGTGAAGTTACCAAATAATTTGCAAGATAAGATCCCCTGAACTGAGAGTGGTGGAGAGTAATATTTCAGGAAAGAAATAGGTATCTTGCAGTAGAGGAGAGAGATCAGATAGTGAAGATGTAACAGGGCATACATTCAAGTTACAGGGAGGTGTATATAGTGAAGTGGACCAGGAATTGCAAGAATGGGAGATGGAGGATGGGGGAATGTAATGAGTGGATACAGGTAGGGGAGGGAATATTAGGAAGATTTGTTGTGGAAAAGAGATTCAACAGGGACACACTTTGTGCGGGTAGGTTTGCAAGGGTGAGTGAGAGATAGAGGGAAGGGGTAGTATTGATAAGATGGAATGTGGGAGAGAGGTTTGTCAGGGATAGATTGCAGGATGGTGGTAGACATAAACGACATTCCTTTACGGTCTTGATTTTACTTAGCTGGATGGGTCTTCTCAAGCACAGCAAATTGCTAATTGCCTTGGTCCTTTGTTCTCTTTGTGAGGATCAATATTTGAAGATCATTTCTCATTATTACTCATCATTTCTTGCATCTTCTCCTTCTAGCAATCGGCACTTCTTTATGAAGCTGTCTGCATCTATATGCATCACATGACCATAACAACACAATCTTCTCTCTTGCACACTACATATGAGGTTTCTTATCCACAATCTTTCTCTTAAAACATTTAAGGTTTGTCATAATGCACACTGACATTACACACCCTGTAGAGCATACCGGCTTCATTTCTTTCAAGCCTTCATATGTCTTCTGCAGTTACAGCCCTCATTTCACTACTACATAGCATAGCCATTTGTACACAAGCATTGTACAATCTGTTTATCACTGTGAGGAAGAGGCCCTTTGTGACCAACAAAGGTAATAGCTCTCTGAACTTTTCCCAACTGATTCTTATTCTGGCAATTACATTTTCATAGCATGCTCCTCTACAGCTAATTTGGTCACCTAAGTAACAGAAGATATCTACCACCTCTAAGGACCCCACTGGAAATTTGAGGAAATCTTTTTCCTTTATGTTCTTAGTAGCTGTACATCTACCACACACAAAGACTACTCTCTTTGTTAACCTTCTTGTGATTCCACTGCACTTCTTATGTGTCCATAGCTTGCACTAGGTACACTGTATGGAATTTCTACATATCAAGCAGAGGCATTTCCTTCAAGAGATTAGTAATTTGTCTGCTTTCCTACTAACTAGTACTTTGGTTTTTGCTAAATTAACTCTGAATCAAGGCCTTGCTTTCACATCTGAAATTTCTTCCCTAATTCTACTAGAGATTCAACTATAAGAACAAGGTCATCAGCACAGAGGCGCTTCCATGGGCAGCTGGTTTTAAATTCCCCTATTATGGCCTGGAGGACTAAATTTGTTTTTCTTCTCATTGCTAGCTTTTTCCTTACTGACAGCATCCCTGAGCATAACTTGGACAGCTCTCACCACCTACTTATCTACTAGCTTTCACAACAACCACCAGATGCCAATGATTTATTTTTCACTAAATGTTTCTCCTGCAGTTGCTTCTCCCTGCCACAAAACTAAACTGCATCGCTTCTAGGTTAACTTTCTTCCTTGAGTTATGACCCTGTCTATAACTTACATGATCTGGTCCAGCAATTTGATACCTCTGTAATTACTTCTATCTAAGGTATCTCCTTTACCTTTGTAGCAGCTAACAGTAATGCTGCCTGGACAATCTAATTCATTATATAAGCATATTTTATGTATCTTGGCATTAATTGCTGATGGGTCAGGAAATTTCTGTTTTCATATCCTAAATTGCTTTATTTATCATGCTGCTGACAACTCAGCTGGTCCCTTTGTTGGGTCCACATTGAGTAAACTCTCCTTCTGCCACGCATTCTCCACATTTAGCAGCCTCTCATAGTGGCGTTTCCATGACTCTTTCTTGACAGAATCACTAGCTGCAAGGGTACACTATTCCATCCAAACACACTTCTCTCTTACAAGATCACAATTTTCTCTGACACACTATCTTGCAATCCGGCATGTCTCATACCACAGAACATTGGGAAACTTTTTCCTTTCTGTTTCTCCCTTAGCTAAATATACCTGTTGCCTAGTTTCAATTCTAGCTTCCTGGTGTAGTTCTCTGCTACCCCAACTCTTCCAGATCAGTTTCTTTACTCTTAAGGTCCTGTCTACTTCACTTTTCAAACCACCACATCTCCCTAGGTCAGGTTGGGATTTTGCACAAGCTATTATTTAGTCTGTGGACCTCAATGAGTTGTCCTTTTGGTCATCCAGCACTCCTAGTTGAGGAGCATTGGCAGAAATAATAGTTGCTGTACTATTTTGCAAAACTAGTCTAAATATAAGTATCTTATTGCACTCTCTCTTGTACCTCAATCAGCTTATCCAGCTATTTCTCAGCTAAAAGTATGCCCACACTACCTACCCCGTCATATTACCTTTGTAAAAGATTTTGTTATTTGCCTGTGAGGAATCTGGCTGAGGCTCCTCTCCACCCTCTTAAGTTCAACATGCATCTACACACCTCTCTTCTAGCATCTCAACAATCTCACTACAGATGCCTGGCATTGACTATATCAATTCTAAAGACGTGGAAGGCACGACAAGAGTGAACAGGGAGATAGGGCAGCATTTAGCACCTGAATAGAAAGTTTGCACAGACGTTTGCCAGTAGGCATATCATATCAGTTTGTATCTGCATTTAATTTACCATCATTCATTTGTTTCACACTTCCTGCATCTACCAGAAAAAAGTTAGTGTACAACCATTCTTTATACAAAGGTAAATAATAACTGTTAATTAACTTGCATTTCCGATACAAAAGGCATTAACAATGTCTTTTATACGATAATTCTATCATCGATAGGGTGCTAAGGACCTGTAGGGATACCATATTTCGTTATGCAACCATAATATACTACAAAGTAAATTAAACGTTTTTATAAGTCAATACTCTGTTAGCAGTGCTATTTCATCACTTGTTAAGGTTATATCTACAGATTTTCTATAGAAATTATAGCCATCACTAATTTTGTTATGTTTCGTATCAGAGACGTCTGATGTAAGCAACAGCACTGAGATCGAAGATGAAAAGTGAGTAATGGGCGTACATGACATATATGCCTAAACAACAACAACAATGAGATTGAAGATGAAAAATGGGTAATGGGCGTATATGTCATTAACAAGTGATTGGGTGCTGATATATGCTAGGAGAGTGGGGAGACAGAAGTTTCTGGTATGGAAGAAAGATTTTTAGTATAGGCGGTGGGGCTGGAAATGGGTTGGCACATCATGAACAATCCACATAACTTTCATGATATGAAAACATGAATTTATGAGAAAGACAAAATGTACAGATTTTCAACAAGTCAAAAACTTTCATTGGATGAAATATACAAATTATTATGAAAAAGACGATGTATACATATTTTCAGGACAAAGACAATATTGATGAAAGTGGGGAAACAAAGCATGCTGGCTTACTAATGAAGCAGCTTACTAGAATTAATCTGAATCACATTAAAGACAATGTAATAAGGTAGCTTTAACATCATAGGGATCTTGTTGAATAAAATGACACAAAATTAAAAAATTACGAAAACAAATTTGAGCTTATCTGGACATGACTTTTCATTCAACACAGAAATATGATAATAGCCAGGAGGTTGATATGTGAGAAACAAAGCAAAGAATGTAAGATATCTGTATGAGGACGAACAGAAGTTAAAGGCCAACATTTCAAGCAAACAAGCAGCATAACTTTCATGCGATGAAAATATATGAAGTTATGAGAAAGACAGGATATACAAATTTTCAACAAGCCAAAAACTTTCATTGGATAAAAGCTACAAATTATCATGGAACAGACAAAGGATCTTTCTGATTTGGCAGACACCATTTTTTATTTAGTGTATTTTCTACCAAAACACTTTAAAACTTTGTATACTTGTATATTTTGTCTTATAGAACAGAGAAAAATGTTTATATTTGAAGTTATTTCATGTTAAAAGTTGTCGTATTTCGGTAATTTCAACCAATCACTGACGTCTATTGAGGTGAAAACAATCACTGCTGTGACTTGTCAACAAGACGTGGTGGTGTAATGGGATCTTTTCCCTTGAATAAAATTAGTGCCGTTGTTTGTCAACAACTATCGGTGGTACTGTTATTTATGACATCGTTCGTGCGTTTGTACTGGTTTTAGCTTTAGGGTTTTAGGGTTAGGGTTCGGGTGTTAGAGTTAGGGTTAGGGTTTTAGGGTTCGGGTTGGGGTTAGGGTTATGAGTATTTTTGCCAAATTTGGTGAAAAATTTGTGGCGGTGTATTGAACAGATTTTCACCAAATTTGGCAAAAATACTCATAACCCGAACCTTAAAACCCCAACCCAAATATTTAAGAAAAAGTGGAAGTGGATTGGTAGCACAATTAGAAAGGATACACCAAATGTAGCGAAAAGTGCTTTATAGTAGAATCCGGATGGATATAGAAAGAGGGGTAGGCCTAAGAACTCGTGGCATAGATCAACACAAAAGGAATTAAAGAAAGGGGGACATTCATGGCAGAGTATAAGTACAGAAGAGAAAAATTATGCAACATGGAATTCAATTATAAGTGGCCTATACACCGTATTGGAGGGTTAAAGGCAAGAAAGAAAGAAGACGCTGTCACATTCTCTCTCCCTCACGCACACACACCTCTCTCACTCCCCCTCTCTTTCTCTCTCTCAGAAACACACACAACACACACTTTAAATTTATTATTCAATTTTCAATAAGGTAAAATCTTAAATTATTAATTGACACATTATTAATTAGCATAATAGAACCTGGAAGAAACATGGATTACATGGAAAAATGTGAGCATGAGGAATAATTTTCTTAAGATTATAAACCTGAAAAAGTACAGGTAGTAACTTGTCCTGTGCTTTTCTAGGTTTATAATCTTAAGAATATCGTTTCTCTTGCTCGCATTTTTCCATGCAATATATATAAATATATATATATATGCATACATACATGCATGCATGCATACATGCATACATACATACATACATACATACATACATATATATATATATATAGAAATATAATATATATTACATATATAAAGATAAACTTGGAAATGGATGCGTGGCGTGTAATCAAATATATATATACATGTCTATATATATATATATATATATTTGTATGTGTAACGTAATAGTTTAGAAAAAAACCCATTGGTTTCATATCTAGTGTGAACTAGACATCTCTTCAGTTTCTCTAAACGATAACCGTTCTCTGCAAAGAATGTTTTTTCAAACACAAGAACGCCTGTGATAGTTCAAGAAATATTCTTCTTAAAAATTTATGGCCAGGCGAGTAGTCTTCCTTCACTTGATATCTAGGTTATCCAATTTTGAAAAATTTCCGAAAATGTGGACAACTCCCCACGCCTTCCATTCTGGAGTTCAGGTAGCCTCCTGGCTCATGTGAGTTCATGTGGATTATATATCTTTCTGCTGAAAGAAGACAACTCACCTGGTCATAATTTTTTAAGAAGAATATTTCTTGAACTATCATTATCTTGCGTTTGAAAAAACATTCTTTGCAGAGAACGGCTATCGTTTAGAGAATTTAGGAGGGCGAGAAAAAATGTAAGAGACACAGCGAAGTGAAAGTATATATATATATATATATATATATATAAAGCAATTAAGAGTATGAAGACAGGGAAAGCCCCCTGCCCATCAGGAATCACTGCAGAGATGCTCAAAATATCTGGCAGTGTTGGCTATAGCCTAGTCACCCGTATTACGAACCAGGTGATACACAAAGGAGTCATACCCAATGTAGCAGCACCATAGTCAACTGCTACAAAGGTAAAGGTGACGCTTTAGATACAAATAATTACAGAGGTATCAAGCTTTTAGATCAGGTAATGAAAGTCACAGAGAGGGTCATAGCTCAACTGCTTAGGGAGCGAGTCAGTTTAAATGAGATGCAGTTTGGGTTCATGCCTGGGAAAAGCACCACTGATGCTATATTTCTGGTAAGACAGCTGCAGGAGAAATACCTAGCCAAGGATAAACCTCTACCTGGCTTTCGTTGACATGGAGAAAGCCTTTGACAGGGTCCCCCGATCTCTCATCTGGTGGTCAATGAGGAAACTAGGGATAGAAGAATGGTTAGTGAGAGCTGTGCGAGCCATGTACAGAGACGCTGTCAGTAAGGTGAGGGTTGGCAATGAGTACAGTGAAGAATTCCGGGTGGAGGTAGGGGTCCACCAAGGTTCTGTCCTCAGCCCCCTCCTATTTATCATAATTCTCCAGGCTATAACAGAGGAATTCAAGACAGGATGCCCCTGGGAGCTCCTCTATGCTGATGACCTTGCACTAATTGCTGAGTCACTATCAGAACTAGAGAAGTTTCAGGTGTGGAAGCAAGGACTAGAATCGAAGGGCCTTAGAATCAACCTAACTAAAACCAAAGTCCTAATAAGTAGGAAGGCAGACAAAACACAAACCCCTTCGGGTAGATGGCCCTGCTCGATCTGTAGAAAAGGAGTGGGTAGTAACTCTATAAGATGCACCCAGTGCAAGCTATGGACACATAAGAGGTGCAGCAATATCAAAGGAAGGTTAACTAGGAAGTTAGTTTTAGCATGTAGCAGATTTTCAGGAGCTATAAACACTGTGAATGTGCAGAAAACAACTTCTGCCACATTCCAGGGAGAAAAACTAGAAGTGGTTGATAGCTTCCGCTATCTTGGTGACCAAATTAGCAGTGGGGGTGGGTGCGGTGAAAGCGTAGCTGCTAGAATTAGAATAGCCTGGGCAAAGTTCAGAGAGCTCTTACCTCTGCTGGCGACAAAGGGTCTCTCTCTCAGAGTAAAAGGCAGATTGTATGATGCATGTGTACGAACAGCCATGCTTCATGGCAGTGAAACGTGGGCCGTGACTGCTGAGGACATGCGTAGGCTCGCAAGGAATGAAGCCAGTATGCTCTGATGGATGAGTAATGTCAGTGTGCATACTAGACAGAGTATCAGTACCTTGAGAGAAAAGTTGAACTTACGAAGCATCAGTTGTGGTGTGCAAGAGAGACGAATGCACTGGTATGGTCATGTAGCGAGAATGGATGAGGATAGCTGTGTGAAAAAGTGCAACACCTTAGCAGTTGAGGGAACCTGCGGAAGAGGTAGGCCCAGGAAGACCTGGGATGAGATGGTGAGGCACGACCTTCGAACATTGGGCCTCACCGAGGCGATGACTTCTGACCGAGACCTTTGGAAATATGCTGTGCGTGAGAAGACCTGGCAAGCCAAGTGAGACCTAAATCTATGGCCTCAGCCAGTCCACTTATGCGTACCTTCCTTCATTGGACACCAAACTCCACTTGCGAAGACCTGTTGAGGCAAGTGAAATCGAAATCGTGATGGCACCTGTGCCCAGCGTCGCCTTTCTGGCACTTGTGCCCACAGCATGTGTATGGACCTTCAAGTAGGATCGTTGCCGGTGCCCCTGGACTGGCTCTTGTGCGGGTGGCACATAAAATACACCATTGAGCTTGGCCGTTGCCAGTACCACCTGACTGGCCTTCGTTGGATTTTCGAGTGAGATCATTGCCAGTGCCCATTGACTGGCTCTTGTGCGGGTGGCACATAAAATATACCATTTTGAGAGTGGCCATTGCCAGTACCGACTGACTGGCTGTCGTGGGATTTTTGATCAAGATCGTTGCCAGTGCCCCTGGATTGGCTCTTGTGTGGGTGACACATGAAATTTTTCGAGTGAGATCGTTGCCAGTGCCCCTGGACTGGCTCTTGTGCAGGTGGCTCATAAAATGCACCATTTTGAGCATGGCCGTTGCCAGTACTGCCTGACTGGCCTTCGTGCGGGTGACACGTAAAAGCACCCACTACACTCTCTGAGTGGTTGGCGTTAGGAAGGGCATCCAGCTGTAGAAACTCTGCCAAATCAGATTGGAGCCTGGTGTAGCCATCTGGTTTCACCAGTCCTCAGTCAAATCGTCCAACCCATGCTAGCATGGAAAGTGGACGTTAAACGATGATGATGATGATGATGATGATATATATATATATATATATATATATAAAGAGAGAGAGAGAGAGAGGTTATGAGCGGTAGTGGTATCAATGAGACCCAGAGGTGTCAGGTAATGCTGAGTAAGTGCTATGGATATACCATAGTTAAGCTCCAGGTTCGATGATTATGAGAATAAGGGGTCCAACGTAGGGAGATCTTTTGCATCGAAGGTTGGCGATTGTCGTACGCTGAGGACAGGTAAATACTTAGAAACTCGAGTCTGTGCGTATCACAGATCAGATGGGAAGGATGACTTCCCTTTGCAAATACAGACAGGACACAGATGTGTGTCGATAGCCAACTGGAGGAGATGTTCTCCTGAGGTTAAAAGCAACAGTAACATCCACCCTTAGGGGTCAGCCACATTTAAGTGGCAAATATACTTCACCTTGTCGTGCAGTTACTGTTAATACCTCGTTCAAAGATTTAACGTTGCTATATATATATATATATATATATATCATTCAAAAGAATTCCAACTCTGTTTTTTATGTTTTATTTATATTCTTATAAAATTAATGTAGGATATAGAATATGGAATATATAGTATATATATAGTAAGATGAAATGAAGTATTGAATGTCTTATTGAATAAATGAAATATTGAATATTATGTATTAAAGGACTAGTATACTTTCTTGCTTTCTAGCAGTCTTCAAGGTCCCATGTGACAGGAATGTTTGTCACATGGGACCTTGAAGACTGCTAGAAAGCAAGAAAGTATACTAGTCCTTTAATACTTAATATGTGTATATATATATATATATATATATATATATAGTAATGTTTCTATGCGAATATAACGTAGCAGTCCTTTAAAAGAAGATGTGACAGCTTTTCCAGCGGGCTATTGACACACAGTTTGCATCCGTATATAGCATTTGCAAGGGAGGTCATCACTCCCGTCTCTAGCCTTACGTGATACTCACAGACCGAGGTTTCTGGATGTTATCTGTCCTCAGTGTGAGGCAACCATCAGCTAGTGACGAAAGGTATCTCCACTGGCAAATACTATTTATTGTTTAAGCGAAACATTCGCTGACTTCATATCGAGAAAAGCAGCATGAAACTAGATCAAATCAAATCAAATCAAATATATCTACTTGGTGCTTCAATTTAAGTAGCTAATTCATCTGAATCTCAATTATATATATATATATATATATATATATATATATATACAGAGAGAGAAAGAGTGTGTGTGTGTGTGTTAGGTGTGATGTACAGAATTGAATATTAAGAAAAACAAAGTCGTCAGAATTTTGAGATAAAGTCCTTTTATTTCTTTATTATTATTAGCACTTTCGTTCCTCTCTAGAACTTTTCAAATACCATTTTGTTAATGTACAAACAGCTTGTTCATTTATATAAAACATGATTTTGGGGTTTTTGTTTAGAAGAGAACATTGTTTTTGTGTTTTTGGGTGCGGTTACAACACAATGGAGATGGATAGATAGAAATATAGGTAGGTAGATAGATAGCTAGCTAGATAGATAGATAGATAGATGGATGGATGGATGGATGGATGGATGGATGGATGGATGGATAGAATATAGACTGATAGATAGATAGATAGATAGATAGATAGATAGATAGTCAGACAGATAGACAGATAGGTAGACAGATAGGTAGAGGAAAAAGGTATCTACCTTTCTATTCACCATTCATTCATTTATTTAATTATTTTTTCCTTTGGAATGGGTTTAAGGATGATGACCACTTTAAAAAAGAAATCCACAAAAGCTTCGAAATACAAATTGCCATAAATAAGCAGAAGAACCTGTATGTAAAAATACTAAGGCCTGCTGACCTTAAACTAAGACCTTAAATTGCTGGACCTCAAGTGCAAACACAACTAAGTCATTTGTATGACTAAATAAGTCAAAAATGACTTAATAAGTCATTTTTCAGATATACTCCTAAAACCTTTGTGCTCTTTAATCCCCAGTTATGCATGGGATGGCATAGATATCATCCAACAGATCCCTCCCACTGTCGCAGAAGGTACTATTCTCACAAGTTTTGATGTCACCAATCTTTATACTAATATACCGCACACTTTAGGCTTAGAAGCAATCAAACACTGGGCAGAGAAACATAGAGAACAGAAAAATGAATGCTTCAAGACTAACTTCATCACTAAGGCCACACGCCTAGTACTAGAGGAAAATACCTTTAGATTCGACAATAAAACATATTGACAGAAAAGAGCACGGCTATGAGTATGCGGTTTGCACCCTCATATGTAAACTTAGTTATGGGATACTTGGAAGAAAAACTTTATAAGGAAGTAGAGAAAACTTTTGATCAAGAATACAAGAAATATATCATTAAAAAGTGGAAAGGCTTCCTTGATGATTGCTTCATCTTCTGGGACAAATGAAGATCTGAATATATTTAACAACATACTGAACACACTTCACCCATCCATCAAATT